>NW_007067417.1:160936-168049 GCF_000164805.1 Carlito syrichta
TTGGAGGGCTGAGGCAGAAGGCTCGCTGGAGCCCGGCAGGTCGATGCTGGGGTTGCTGTGAGCGGGCCACTACACTTCAGCCTGGGTGACGGAGTGAGACGCCAACTCAAAAAAATAAAAAATAAAAAATAAAAAAATGGCAGCAGTCAGGTAGGATGGCTCACACCTGTAATCCCACCACTTTGGGAGCCCAAGGCAAGAATATTGCTTGAGCCCAGGATTTGAGACCAGCCTGTGCAACACAACAAGACCTTGTCTCTATTTAAAAAAAAATTAAAGAAATTACCTGGGCTTAGTGGAATAGTCTCAGCTATTGGAGAGGCTGAGGCAGGAGGATCGTGTGAGCCCAGGAGGTCAAGGTTGCAGTGAGCCATGATCGTGCCACTTAATTCCAGACTGGGCATCAGAGCGAGACCTCAACTCTACTAACAATAATAATAAATAATAAAATGGCAGCAATTAACCTTGGGGGGGGGCGTCACATACCCTTAGAGAATCTGGTGGCAGCTATGGCTACGGCCCACAAAAACTCATGTACAAGAACACACACACAAATGTGAGCACTTATACCTTCACTTACAACTTCATGGCTTGTGACCACCCAGACTTATCTCTGGAGAGGTGTCCAGGCGCCCTGGGTTAAGAATAAAGACTATGCCTCGATTTGCTTTTTAGAGCAAACCTTCACTCAACCTGTCTCTTTGGAGGCTCTAGAAGTTGGATCTGAGATCCTAATCTGACCTGGCTGGCTCAGGCAGCAGCTCAGTCTCCTCAGATATAAGATGGGATTTGCTGGGCAGGATCTTTGTGTCCTTCCCTCTACTTCTGCCCATCCATGCAACCATGGAGGTCAGGGCTCTAGGGCACAGGCTCCAGGGACTCCAGCTGGCTCAGGCCGTCCAAAGTGGGCAGGTCCTGGGAGGCTCCAGCATGGGGTTGGGTTGGCCAGCTTCATCCTGCCTGTCCCCTCTGTGACAAGAGGCTCTTGACCATCCCTCAGTGGGGAAGTCTTGCTCTACCTACCCTTCCGCCATGGCTGTCCCACCTCCCAGCAATCTCAGGGCATCTCATCTGCCTTCTCCCCACCCTGACATCCTGAGGTGCTCACAGTTTCCACACTTTCTGTTCAGACCAACAAGCAACAAAATCAAAATCTTGGCCAAGCATTCTCAAGTCATATATTCATTAAAAATTACATATAAGCTGGGTTTGGTGGCTCAGCTTGTAATCCCAGCACTTTGGGAGCCTGAGGTGAGTGGACTGACTGAGCCCATGGGTTTGAGACCAGCCCAGTCAACTTGGCAAGACCTCGTCTCTACAATAAATCAAAAATTAGCCGGGCATGGTAGCATGTGCCTGTAGTTCCGGCTACTCGGAAGGCTGAGGCGGAAGGATCGCCGGAGCCTAACAGGTAGACGCTGTGGTGGCCGTGAGCATGCCACTGCACTCCGGCCCGGGCGGCAGCGTGAGACTCTAACTCAAAAAAAAAAAATTCCATATAAGTACAATTCTCAATTCATACACTATTCGTAACATTCTCCTAACACCAGAGTTTTACTGGGCACCCTACTCTGCAGACAACTGTTCTGGGAAGAGCTGTGGGATGCAAACACTGGCAGGAGTCAGCAGCACCTGGAGGGTCTTAAACTCCAGTGCCTAACCGGCAGCCCCGCTTTGGCATGGGGATTCAGGCATCTGCCTTTCACCAAGCTCCAGGGCAATGCCTGTTGCCATGCCACAGTCTGAACATCCTCAGTGGCTGCCTTGGGCCCCAGGGATGAAATGTGTGTGTTACAGGACAAGTCACAGCAGCAATGAACGGTTGGTCTCAATCTCTCCGTTGGGTTCCCCTGCCCGCCCCCTCCTCTTTGGCCTTCTCTGCATCCAGAACTTTCATCTTTGTAGGAATGGTCGGTCCTTTCGCTTAGAGCACCTGTAAATGTCCCCACTCTGCCACCATGAATGAGGCTGGGCGATGCCTGGGGCATGTTCCCCCAGCTCTGTCCTCCCCCTGCCCTTCCCTCTTTAAAAATACCGTCCTGGTCACATGATCACCTGCCCTCAGCCCCTGCTGTGGGCATGTGCATGCATGTACCTGCATTGGGGGTAAGGGGAGTGCCCAAGGCAGCCCAAGTTGAGCTCCAGGGCAGGGGAGGAGCCGTGGCATGTAGCCCTCCTACCACCACCATGTCTGCCTGTCTTTGCTTCCTTCTTTTTACCTCCCCTATGCCTTTTCTTTCTCCTGCTGTTTGTCCATCCTCCCAGCTGCCTGAGATCCTCGAAACACATCTCTTAGTTGTTCTGGGAGCCAAAAGGCTCACCCTCACCTGCAGCCCCTCGAGTACCCCATCAATGGTTCTGCATCGAGACCGGGGTGGTTGCCTGCTCCTCCCTTAAGCCCAGGATTCATCTATGCCAGCGGTCCCCAGCCTTTTTGGCATCAGGGACTGGTTTCATGGAAGACAATTTCACTACAAACTGGGGTTGGGGAGGATCATCAGGCATCAGAGTCTCATAAGGAGCATGCTACCCCCTAGATCCCTTGCATGTCCAGTTCACAATAGAGTTCCTGCTCCCGTGAGAATCGAATGCTGCTGCTGATGTGACAGGAGATGGAGCTCCATTCACCTGCTCCTCACCTCTGGCTATGTAGCCCGGTTCCTAACAGGCCACGGACTGGTACTGGTCTGTGGCCCAGGGGGTGGGGATCCCTGATATATGCCACTGTTCTCCATGCACTCAAATGTCACCACAGAGCTTGGATCTCAAAACCCACACCAGTGAAATACACCTGACAACCCAGCCAAGATGGTGAGGAGGCAGGTCACCGGGAGCTCACAGACCACAGGTCAGGCCTGCGGAACTGGCTCTGCACCACCAGAAGGGTACGAATTCTGGAGGCTCAAGTAGGTCCCAGGCTGGCATTGTCCTCAGACTCCAGACAAGGAGGAATGTGTGTTGTCAGGGACCTCCTTCCAGCACCCACCACACCTCTGGCCACACATCTCTCTCCCTTCTTCCCATCTCCCAGTCTCGGGAACCACTAGCTACTTAGGGTCCAGTCTCTCCCGCGGCAGAGCATGTCCTTCCAGGGACATTTTCAAAGCCATACCAAAGGCCCCAGCTCCCCCCACAACCCCTTTCCTCAACCTACCATTGGGGCCCTCTATCCTCACATCCTGCAAATGCTTTTTATGTCGTCATGTGGTTACCTCCGAATTTTGGTTATCTGGAAAGTGTATCCATCATAAACTATTTGCTAGAACCTTACCACATGAAACTGATTTTAAGCCACACCCAGTGGTCAGGAAAGGTCTACGGGGTCTGCTCATTCTGGCCTGCACAGTGTTAAACTCATTTCCACATGCCCGGCACTGGTATCCAAGGGTAGGGATCATGTCTTTCATCTCCCTTACCTCCCCTGGGGCAGAATCAGCCACTCCATCATTGTTGAAACACAGACAAGCCCAATGTGAAAATCAGGATGTACAAAACTGACAACACAGATCAATTCTGCATTTCACTTTGCAGAAGTAATTGGCAACAGTTTCTTCAGAGAGTGCCACGCCACCCTGGTCACGACATAGAAGGCCTGACTCGACTCATAGGAATCTGATGCCGTGTTTGCTTTTCCCGAGGCATTTTTCAGTGTGTGCTGCGTGTTGTCTGGAGCAGCCCCTGCTACCTCTGTGGTCCCTGTCACTGTGTCCTGTAGGAAGCAGGCCACCCTTGGCCCATCTATCCCGGGAACCAGCATGTGGCTCTTAGGGTTTGGGCTGTGGGCCCCTCTCTAGCTGGTGCTAGAGACCCTCAGAGGGTTTGCGGAAAGCCATTTCTAGAAATGGGAACTGCTTGAGAAAAATGGCATGGCCAAGGTCCTCGGTAATGTGGCCTTGGGCATCACCACCCAGGCCACAGGGAACAGCTTCTTCTCTGATTCTAGAAAGCTCCTGGCTTTACCCTTGATTCTAGAAACCAGCCCAAGCAGGCTGGGACTGCCAAGTAGCTCAGCTGGCTAAGTGGCTCCAGGCATGGCACTGCCTGGCTGGCGAGCCCAAAGCTGGTCTGCAGCCAGATCACTATAGCTGCGCAGGCCTGCAGTAGATGGTGAAAGATTTCATTAGGTGAGAGGGAATCGAGACAGCAGGGGGTCTGAATGGTTCTGTAACGGAGACAAGGCATGCCTCCTATTTGTCCTGACCTTCCTGGAAAGGACGGGGACCTGGGGCCTTCCAGGAAGAAACTAGACACATTTCTTGCTATCCCTTCATCCCAAACATCACAACCTCACAATGAATTCCCTTTGCCAACCACAGTTCCAATCCTACCCACTGCAAGAACTGCTAGGGAGATACCTCCTAGGAATCCTCACACGGGCAGACAGAAATCTGACTGTTTCTCAAGCCAACTGCCTACTGTAGACACCAGGCCATTTAACAAGCCTGTGTGCAGCCAAGAGTGAAAGGAGCCAGCATGCCACATAACAAGTCAGCCTTTATCAACCCCCAGTGAACACCCTTGCCGAGACCCCTGGGTCACAACCCTGGCTGCACAAGATCACCTGTGAGGCTTTTAAAACCACCAAAGCTAAAGTCCCTCCATATCTGCAAAGGGACTCAGACCTGAGTAATCTTTAAAAGCCTTCCGGGTAATTCAGTTCTGAGTCTGAACGGGAACCATTGATGAGCAAATCACAAAACTGCTTCACTCAGAGAATCGAACAGTAGAGAACAGACAGGCCTCCGCTGTCGCCGTGGGGTTTATTCCAGGGGCCTACCCTGGGATGGCCTTGCTTGTTCATCCCAAGTCAGCTGAGCACGGAAGGGGTGACTTAGGAACAAGAGAGGGCAGCCTGGACATACTGGGTTGAATGCTGCCCCCTCAAATTCATGTCCAGTCAGATCCTGTGAATATGACCATACTTGGAACTAGGGTCTTTGCTGATGTAATCAAGTTAAGATGAGGTCAGACTGGATCAGGGTGGGCCCTAAATCCAATGGCTGGTGTCCTTATAAGAGGGAAACTTGGACACAGGGACACACACAGAGAAAGTCATGTGAAGACAGAGGCAGAAATTGGAGTGATGCAGATACAAGCCAAGGAGCACCAAGGATTGCCAGGAGCTGCCCAAAGCTGGGAGAGAGACCTGGCTCGGATCCTTCCTCACAGCCTCAGAAGGAACCTGCTGACACCTCGATCTCAGACTTCTGGACTCCTGAACTTTGAGAGAATAAATTCTATGAACTACTATGAGAGTACAAATTCCTGTTTTTTTAAGCTGCCCGGTTTGGGGTCATTTGTTACAGCAGTCACAGGAAACGAACGCACTGGGCTATACAGTGCAACTCTGGTATGTGACTGGGCCTCTGAGCTGGGATAGGGTGAAAAATGTTAGCTACAGGATGATTTTGATACAAAGATTTGGACACAAATTCAGGCAATCCAGGCAGAGGAGGGCAGGCACAATAAGGCAAGAAGCCTCGAGCTTCATGCCAAAGCTCCTAGACCCTCTGCTAGGCTAGATCCAAACCCAAAGCAGGAACAGCTCCCAGCTCAGTGGCTGCCATAGGTGACAACCAGGCAAGGACAGAACGGCTGCCTGGAAACTCTTCCCCACACAGCAGAGGAGTGTGGGGTGGTCCCAACGCCCAGCTCCTTCCCGCTCAGTTCCTAGAGCCAAAACCCTGAATCCTTTAAGTTGTGGTTGCCTTCTGGACCTTGACTTGATTCTGCCTCACAAGGGGCTTGGACAGGCCTGTACTACTCAGGGACACGGCAGAGAAAGGCCCATCATGGCTTCCTCATTAAAGGAGCCTCTCCTTCACCCCAAAATCTTGCTAAACACCAAAGCCAAACTGGAGAAAAGATCTCATTGCCCCCATTTCCAGTCTTGGGTTTTGTGGAAACTACCCTGCAAGCACATGCCACACCCTCAGCCCAGGTGGCTTGAGCCACAAAATCTCTCTCCATGGATAGGAGCCACTGAAAACTTCCCAAGCTGGGCAGACAGATCCCAGGGCAAGAAGCCATGGGAGAGGGTACTGGAAGGGCATTGCTGACAACAGAGAAACTGGCTTCCAGTCTGGGCAGGTGAGGGATGCCCAGTCCGGCCACACCTGGCCTGGCGTGGAAGCCTCAGACACAAAGCATGAAGGAAAGGCAGGGGCTGCAGACACCACCTGCTGTGTGGTATACTTGCCCCAGGAAAAACTATGCTGACCAGCCCAAGGTTGCAGACTCGCAGGTGTCAGACCTGAGTGGAACCTCTGGGCCTACGGCTTCTCTCTTTCGGCTCATTCTCCCCACTTCTGAGGATCAGAACAAATAACTGGGCCCCTCCTCCCTCCGCCGCCTGCACTCCTCTTTTGGGGGCAAGAGTCCTGAGATCATAGATATTTGCTGAGGCATCTAAAAGCAACTGCACAATCCCACTTGCCCCCTTCAATCACCAGGGTCTCCAGTGTTTGCAGATGTCCTGAAAAAACAGTCACTGGCAGCTCAAGGGTGCTGGTCCCTGCCCAGCCCTGACTGTAGGGCCTCCTGGGCAGGGCACCAAGGCAAGGAGCCAGGTCCTGGGACTCTATGGGTCTTTCTCCCCTGCCCCTCTGAGCCTGCGGACCCTGGCCCGGGTAGGGGGGCTGCCATCCTGCTCTGGTTTGATCTGGTGAGCCCTCCCAATGGGGCGGAGGCACCTCTCCCTACCCACCCCACATCCAGAGGAGCCCAGCTCCCACCTCACCTGTGAAAGTTTCTTCCCAGGGTACAGGGGCCTCCGGCACACCACCCCCCAACGCCGTGTCCCCGCTCTCCCCGCCCCCAGCGCTGGCATCCCAGGGCACGCCTTCTGCCAAAACCCAAGCCGATCCCTGGCTCCCTTTTCTGGGGCTGGAGCTGCAGCGAAATTTCGGTGGAATTTTGAGGTTGAGAAGCATCTCGGCAAAGAGAGGGAAAGAAAGAGTGAGCAGGGAGGGGGGAGAAAGAAAGTAGGGCTTGGGCGTCCACTTGCAGGATTCCAGAAGGAGCCGAGGGGCCGGGAGGCGGGCGGGAGCGGGTCCCCGAGCCAGCTGGGGCGGAAGGGGCGTCTGCGAGTCCTCGGGGGTCGCGGGGGAGGTG
>NW_007067417.1:168500-189124 GCF_000164805.1 Carlito syrichta
GGGCACTGGCAGCCTGCCCACCACCCCTTCCCCTGCAGCTTGGCTCTCGAGGGGTACCCTGCCCGGTCCCCTTCCACCCCAGCGTCCCTTAAAGTCTAGCCTGGGACTGAGCAAAGGGATGTGCCCTTTGAAGCAGAGGTCATTTTCCGCAGCCCCCGCCCCATGCCCGCGTGGGCTGGTGGCCTCCGTGCAACTTACCGAGGATACATTTTTCAAATGGAGGCCTTAGAATTTTTAGTGCACTTGGCCAGTTTAGTGGGGAGTGGGGACGTTGAGGGGGTGTGGTTACTGGGAACAAAACAGGATTTTATATAAACTGGCTATATTTTTTACCAACTAACAAGAGATGGGGGTGGGCCCAGGCGTCCAGGAGCCAGTAGGATTGCATGAGGCGCTGGCCCAGCTCCTCTCACGGTTTCCTCCCATAGCCCACAAATGTGAGAGCTGAAAGACTTTCCCCCAAACAGTCTTGCAACATAAAGGCGCAAACATGTGAAGGTGGTGACTTGGTGACCTTCAGACTCCCTGCCTGTGAACCTGCCTGGCCATTCCATGCACATTCCTCTTGTGTCTCCTATGGGCATTACCTCACACAGGACAGCATTCTTGCCCCCAGGATGTTTGCAGTCCAGCTAGGGCAACATAAGCCCAGGAAAATGTCACTATTAAAGAGTAATTGGAGACCAACCTGGGCAATGCAGTGAGACTCCCATCTCTAAAAAAAAATTTTTTTTCTTTTAAATTAGCCGGGCATGTTGGTGCACACCTATAGTCTCAGCTACTTGGAATGCAGAGAAGGGAAGATGGCTTGAGCCCGGGAGTCTGAGGCTGCAGTGAGCTTCGATGGTGCCATTGCACTCCAACCTGGGCAACAGAGCAAGACCCTGTCTCTAAAAAAGAAAGAAAGAAAGAATAATTGCCCACTAACTGTGTGGTGCTGACTTGAGGTATGAATCTTTGGAAAATATTGAAAGAATGGAAAAACAGTTTCTTTCTGTGTATGTATGCTTTGAAACAAATAACTTGGAGAAAAGTGAAGCAGGCAGAGTCGTTATTTTTAGCACCCTGACAAATCCAAAGTCACTTTTTCAGCTTTTGTTAGCATAAAACAGAGTTATATCGTTTCGCGAGATGAGGTCTGATGCTAACTTTTTAAAGTATGTCTGATTCAGAAAAGTATTATCTGTTGGCTGCCTGTAGCCTTTTCATTTCTTTCTTACCTTCTTTCCTTTTTATTACAAGTTGAACAAAATTCTGTTGAACGTTAGAGTCCACAATCAATTTGTCAGTTTATGAGAGCAACAGGAAATGAGGGGCGCTCAGTATTTTAGACAAGATCTATACAAAGTAATCAAGTATACCGTATCGCAATAAATACCTTAGAGTAGGTGTGACGGCAGTGCAAAAAGGGGCGGGGCCAATGTGGGTTTGGAGGAAGGGGCTTAGGCCGGGGGCGGGGGAAACCCTCCTCTAGAGACCAGAATTCTCAGCCCAAAGCCTTCCACCTGCATTGTGGGCTGTCTGCCCCTGAGTCAACCCCATCAGAACTCAAACACACAGGAATTTCTGAGAAAAGTTAAGCAAAAATCTTATCTCATCCCACTTCCCCTACCATTTTTTCTGCACCCTCTATTCCCTGTTCCAAACAGGTGTCTGTACCGGAAGTTCCCAGTTCTTCTCCTCCCTTTTCCTTCAGTGAGTCCTCCCTCCCTTCTTCCTTCCTTCCCTCCATCCACAAATACTCATTGGAACATCTGCTGTAGGCTGGACACCGTCCTAAGAGCAGGACACTCAGAGTCTACGGAACAGAGGGAAGTCCCTGGGACAGCAGGTGGAAAAAACCCAAGGTCCCAAGGCTGGAATGTGCTGGACTCCAGCAATGTAGCTGAGGTCGGGAGGAAGGAGGATGGAATCAGGAGCCCAGTCAGAGGGGCTGGGATGGGAACAGGTCCCAAGGGGGATGCACATTTTCTTCTGAGTGAGATGGGCACCCTGGGAAGGTTTTGAGCAGAGAGGAGCAGGCTCGGAAGCATTCCCTACAAGGATGGGGCTCTGCAGTGGGTGGGCAGGGGTGGGGGCAGAGAGGCAAGTGAAAGGACAGGTGCTGACCCAGAGACCCACGCCCTACCCTCCCAGTCACAGAATGGTGATTATAACACCCCTTTCTAGTGACATGCTGCAAATGGCTGTCCTATGGCTGTACATTTAGGTGTGGAGGTGGCTCTTACCAGGTGATACCCAAGGTCCGGAGGGCCCATGACTCCCCAAGGGCACCGCAGAAGAGGAAAGGGCAATCCCAGGAACCAGGGCCCTTCCTAGGCCAGAGTCCCCCATCTCACCACCCCAGCCACCTTCTTGCTGCTTGGACCTGCAGACTCTCAGCTCCTGGCCAGCTTATGTCCTGTTGACCATTCTCTACCTTTCCTTCAATTCGAATCTTCTCGTCTCAAGACCAGGAACCCAGTGAAGACAGAGTCGATTCGAACCTGGCTCCTTCCAGCATAAGCCGCTTTCTCAGGCTCTGTGCTCTGTGGCCGGGAGGGCCTAACCCTGCGAGATGGATATGAGCACAGGCAAGGGCTGCCACCGAAGGAGGGGAGACGGGGTCGGGACACATCGCCTCCTGAAGGAGAGAAGCAAGGGGGAAGGCAGGCCCCGGGCTGGGAGATCCTGTCATGGCCTCCCTCCTCACCAGCTCCTCCCCCACTTTTCTTGGTATTGGTGGGTGGGCGAACAGGGGAACCGCAAACCCAGTGTGGCCACAACCTGCTGGATCATAGCTTGTTCCCACTCCAGAGCAGTGGCTGTGGGGATTCTCAGGACAGACCATAGGAGACAGCGTCTGCCAGGCCAGCATGCAGGAGGCTTGTGGGGGGAAGGGGCTTCCAGCATCCTCAGACCACACTCCAGAGGCCACCCCTTCCCACAGGGAACACTTGCCTTGCTCTCCACCCCCTCAAAGAGACTTTCCCAGCACTAGCTCAGCGGAGCTGCCAGACAGCCCACCCACACCCAAACACGCCCAGCAAACACGTCCTGGGCTGGCCCGGGTAAACATTGTCCAAGGCCAGAGGAAGTGCCAAGGCCTCCTCCCTCCACGTGTCTCAGGTGAACCGTCAGGATGCTCCCACAGGCCTCCCTGTGGAATCGAGCAGTCCAGCCAGCAGGAGGATGAGCCCCTCTTCCTGGTAGACTCATCCTCCCAGGCTGGATAAGATCCATCTCCCCCCGAGCATGTAGCGTTCTCTCCATGGAGACAGCTTGAGCGGAGCTGAAGCCCCCACACTCTTTCCGGCAGGTTCCCGGAGAGCCAGATGCTTTCGTCGGGAGATGGCATCAACATTGGCCCCACGCAGTCAGGATGCCAGACCCCGTCTTGGGTGGGTCTGGGGGGAGCAGGAAGCTGGCAACTGTGGGGGGCCGTGGGGACATTGCCCATGTGTCTGGCTGTCTGGAGGTTTCCAGCTCTCAGAGAGGAGTGAACAGCCCATGGGTGCCATGACGGGCCTTCTTGTCCAACTGGGTATCAGACTCTTGGCTTTAGTAGGCAGATGGTGCCATCCAGCTGAGGTATCTGTTCCTAATGTCCTTGGCAGGGCTGTTTACCACAGGACAGCCTAAAGATGACAAGAGAGTCAAGAGACAAGTAACCGAGACTCATTAGGGTTGGGACAGGATGCGATTGCCCGCATAGTCAATTTCAGCATCTTTGTGTTTTGGTAGTGGACGCACCGAAGAGTATTTCAACATGATTTTTTATTTTGAGTTGGGGTCTCACTCTGCTTCCCAGGCTGGAGGGCAGTGGCATGATTATGATTCACCACAGCTTCGACCTGTTGGGCTCAGGTGATCTTTCCACCTCAACCTCCCAAGTAGCTGGGACTACAGGCGTATACCACCACATCTGGCTACTTTGTGTGTGTGTGTGTGTGTGTGTGTGTGTGTGTGTGTGTGTGTGTGTGTGGAGACAAGGTCTTGCTATGTTGCCTAGGCTGGTCTCAAACTCCTGGGCTCAAGCAATCCTTCTGCTTCGGCCTCCCAAATTGTTGTAATTACAGGCGTGAGCCACCACCCCCAGCCTCAACATAAATTTATTGTTCATCCTCTTCCATCAGGCTAAGCTTCTCAACCTTGGCACAGTTGACATTTGCCAGACTGTTCTTTGTGTGTCCTGGGCACACAAAGGATGTTGAGCCACATCTCTGGCTGCCACCCACTGGATGCCAGTAGCACTCCCCCTCCAACTGTGACAACCGAAAAGGTCTCCAGACAGTACAAAATTGCCCTGGTTGAGAACTACTGACTTAAACTGATTAAAAAAAAACAAAACAAAAACAGGCCAGGCTCGGTGGCTCAGCCTGTAATTCCAGCACTTTGGGAGGCCGAGGCAATAGGATTGCCTGAGCCTGCAGGTTCAAGACCAGCCCGGGCAACTTGGCGAGCCTTCGTCTCTACAATAAACAAAAAATTAGTTGGACGTGATACCGCACGCCTGTAGTTCCGGTTACTTGAAAGGCTGAGGTGGAAGAATCACCTGAACCCAGCAGGTCAATGCTGGGGTGGCCATGAGTATGCCACTGCACTCCAGCCTGGGTGACGGAGTGAGACTTCAACTAAATAAAAAAATAAAACTTTGGGCCTGAGCAATGCAAGATACAGAGACATAGGAACAGCGAGCTTCCATTTTGGAGAGTAAACAACAATGTCTGAGGGATGGTGAAGATGTCCGTGCCCAGAGAACCAGGCAGGATGTTACACACCACACTGCCAACATCCATGGTCAGGGGAGAAAGGGAAGGCAAGGAGTATAAAAAGATTCTTTTGGCCAGGTGTGGTGGCTGTCGCCTATAATCCCAGCACTTTGGGAGGCCGAGGTGAGAGGATTGCCTGAGCCTGTGGGTTTGAGACCAGCCTGGGCAACTTAGTGAGACCTCATCTCTACAATAAATCAAAAAATTAGCTGGGCATGGTGGCATGTGCCTACAGTTCCAGCTACTTGGAAGGCTGAGGTGGAAGGATCGCCTGAGCTCAACAGGCCGAGGCTGCGGTGGTTGGGAGTGTGCCACTGCCTTCCAGCCTGGGTGAGGAGACAGAGTGAGACTCTGCCTGACAGAGTGAGACTCCAAGTCAAAAAAAAAAAAAAAGAAGATTCTTTTGAAAAAGTGTCCATGCTAAAACAGCATGTGCAATATTTCACTTGTGCGAAATCTGATAGATGGGTGGATCCAGACAGATGTATACAAAGGTGTTTCCTGAGACATCCCTGGGGTGCCTCTGAGCAGTGGGAGCGTAGGTGAAGGGTGGCTTCTTCTGTCCTGCTCCAGGTGCAAAGAAAGCAATGTTCAGGTGAGGGGTCAGACTGAAATGGACAGCTCCTGGGTGGGAATACAGATATTTTCCCATACTTTCTGTATAACGCTATTCATACCTTCTGGGCACAGCCTTTTAAATGACCTTGAATGATCCCACTATCATCCAGCTGCTCTTGGTTTGCATCTCCTTTGGGCTTCTTTTTGTCGAAGTCCATTGCTTTATTTCTTGCTGTCCACAGGGCATCTTTAAGAAACTAGGCACTTGGCCTCTCTCCCTCACTCCCATCTCACCTGCCTGCCCTCCCCAGTCAGGTGCCCCCGCCCCCCCGCCCTGGGACCAAGGCAGCCATGAACCAGGGCACCCCTTTAGCAAGCCTGCCTGTATTCCAGCCCCTGCAGACCCCCTGTGCAGGGCACAGCCCCAGGTAGCAGCCCCAAAACCACCCCTGTTGCTATGATCAACTCTCCACGACTGCAGAAAGAAAGAGGGAGAGGGAGAGAGGTTGTCCTGGTGGTAAGCAGCAGGCCCATGACGTCACTGGCTCTAAGAGACTGCCACATCCAAACTGCTTGGAGCAGACATCTCAGACTGAAAGCACATAGGCTCTTCCTCCGGGGAGGCCACCTGATTACAGTGCCTCCCCTCCCCCTGGCCTGGTTTTGCCTCCTTTTTGACTCAGAAGGGTCTCCCACCATGCAAGGGTGGGTTCCAGTAGGGCCCCTCGGCCTTCCTTCCAGGAGTGGGCAGTGGATTCCCAAGAGTCCACACCCCGAGCTCTGGCTGTCTCTCCCCCTCCGCCTCCCCACCTGGCTGCCTCCCACAGCCTGAGGCACTGGCTCTCCTGGGCCCTCCTCTAGACCTACTCAAAGAGCAACCAAGAAAATTGGAGGTGCTGGGAGCAGGTCCCCTTCAGGCCTGCCGCTCCTGCTGCTCCGCATTTCCTCATGCCCAGGCTATTTCCTTTTGGCCCTGGGCATGTGGTCATGTGCTTCCTTTCATGGGCGGGTTAGGGACCGGGGCCAGTGAGCAGAGACAGAACCAGCATTCCTCCATCCCTGCCTTTCTCCAGGAAGCAGCGTCAGCCTGGGGACAGGCTGGCCTTGCCATGAGGAGGGTTGACCCCGGGAACTGGCTACCCAGCCCAGCAAGGGTTTGTTGAAGCTGACTTTTCCTGGTTTCAGGTTCCCCTCCCTGGAAGCCTAGCTGGGTAGGCTCAGGTTTCCCGCCTTCCGGCCTGCCTTCCTCCTCCTCCTCCTTCAGTGTGGGGAGTGACACCCCAGGGCCATGATGTCATCACCTCATCCAAACAGAAGGAAGCCTGGGTTGGTGGAGCTGGCAGCCGTCCCATGCTGAGTGCAGCAGTAAATTTCATTTCAAGGCTATGATTAGGTCTGTGCCCAAGAATTTCCTCTCCCTCTCCTTCCCTCTCCCCAGTCCTAATTTTTTTCCCTGTGTTCCTGCCTTGCCTTCTTTTCCTCCCTCCTATTCCCTCTGGTCCTCTCTGGGGAGGCTTCAGGCTCTCAGTGACGTCAGCCCTACCACCAGCAACACCATCACCCCGGGCCATTCTCAAGCCCAGCCTCCGTCCCTCTGGAACCAGCTTTAGAGGATAGGGCATAGCCCTCATCCCTGGGCTCCCTCTAGGGGAATTGGGCCTGGGGGTGACGGGGAAGAGTGCCTGAAGGCCTCCTTCAACCTTGTGCTGAAGTGCCCAGCAGCAGGAAGAGCAGTTTGGGGTGGCTCTGGTCACCAGCAACAAGATCAGAGGCAATGGAGCCAGGAGAAGGGCGAGGAGGGCCTCGGTTTCTTGGAAAGTGATTCGTCGGGTCCTTACCACCATTTCCAGCTGGTTTCTAGAGTTTCCAATCCGGCTCATTGACTCTCTCTTTTTGGCATGCCTGCCCTTCCTCTCGGCTAGGAGAACGGCTCAGCTCCAGAGGCAAGAGGGCAACGGCTCACCTGCTGGTCCTGGAGCTCCCTGGGCCTCCCCAGCCCTGGGTAGAAGTGAAATCCTGAAAACAGTCCCACCTCAAAGCACACTGTGCCTCTCTCTTCCTGCATCAACTGGTCTCCTGATTCTGTCCTGGTGTTTTCTGGCCCAGGAACAAGGCTGACAGCCACTCACCGCTCAGCATCCCCTGCATTTCCCCGGCTCCCACACGCCTCCCCTCAAAGGTGCCACCTGACCACAGAGCCATGTTGTCATGGATACCCACAGGGAAGGCCCTGAGGTCTGGGTGGGTGACAGCTCCCAGCGCCCAAGCTAGGCTGGGCTCCTATGGGGGTGGAGGGTGCTCGGGGTTTCCATCAGTGTATACTACGGTGTGAGACTGTAGTGCTGATCCCTCAGGGGAGGTAGGGAAGGCCCCGGATGTAGCCTTGTCACAGATGAGTAGCCCAAAGTCACCCCCTGCCCCCACTAGACATCAGCCGCTCGGAACTATAGCACTCGATGGGATGGACTTGGCCTGACACTCCTCCTCACCATGCTCTGGTCTGCCAGAGGTGATGCATGGTGTATCTCAGTCCTAGTGAGGTGCCCCGCTGAGGCTGTGTGGACACAGAGTCACCTCCAGCAAGGGGTAGAGATGGACACGGCATTTCTTTTTTTTTTTTTTTTTTGAGTCGGAGTCTCACTCCGTCACCCAGGTTAGATGCAGTGGCACGCTCCCGGCCACCCCAGCATTGACTTGCTAGGCTCCAGCGATCCTTCCACCTCAGCCTTCCAAGTAGCCAGAAATACAGGTGCACGCTACAACGCCTGACTAATTTTTGATTTATCGTAGAGATGAGGTCTCGCCAAGTTGCTCAGGCTGATCTCAAACCCACAAGCTCAGGCAATATACTCACCTCAGCCTCCCAAAGTGCTGGGATTACAGACTGAGTCACTGAGCCTGGCTGGACATGGCATTTCTATAACTCATCACTTCGATTGCTTTCTTGTATTTTAGCTCATCGGTCACTTGTTTTTGTGTCTGTCTAACCCGTTGACTGTATACCTCTTAAGGTTATAGTTTGTTTATTCGTTCATTAATTCAACAAGTATTTATTGGGCATCAGTCATGGACCAGTGCTGTGCAGGAACTGAGGTCAGAACAAAAGTGGCTTCTTCCCTCCTATGGCACAAGCCACCCTTTAATAGGAAAGACAGACAAAGAGATAGCAGCCAAGTGTGTGCTGAGTGTGAGGCCTCCCTACTACCCAGAGCCAGGTCGGGTGGTCCGGGAGGCAGCCTGGGATACTTGACGTCTCCAGTGGGACCTGGAAGTTGAGTGAGAGTTGTCCAGGTAAAGGGGCAGGCACTGCTTCAGATGGAAGGGCTAGCTGGAAGCCCACAGGCAGGGGGACACCTGGGGCTCTGGAGGGTCAGGCTGGTGAGTGCAGAGTGGGTGGGGGCAGGGCCAAGGCCATCAGCATGGCGGGCTGGAGGTGAGTGGAGGGAGATGGAGACTGCGGAGACAGCAGCAGCTGTTGGTGGTGACTCACTGCTGAGCGGGTTGATTGGAAACACATGTTCCCGCCGAGAGGCGCATTTATTACTCAGAGCGAGGGTTCTTGGACAACACAGAAGTCAACAGGGAGAGGGGTGGGGGGAGAGAGTGGTCCACTGTGGAGGCAGAAGGGGCTTCTGACTCCCTTTCTTGTCGCTCTCACTGACCCTGCACCTTAGCGTCTAGGTGGGATCCTCTGGTCCTGTTCCTACTTGCTACTCAGAACAAAAACAAAAACAAACACAAAAAAACATTTATTATGAAAAAATTTCAAACATCGAGAGGACAGTGCAAGGCTCACCCGTGTCCGATGCCCAGTTTCGAAAATGATCGACTCATCCCTCAGTTGGATTATTCTGACATTGTTCATGTGTAAATATTGGAAGAATTTTTTTTTTTAAGGAAGGTTCACCATCTCTTCCTCTGGATAGAGAAACTTGTTAACTTTATCCTATGAGGGTTTATTTTAGCACACGACTTTTCTCTTAGGGCAAAAACAACTTCCGGAACCCCCCTGTGAATCCTCCCCTCTCGGAAAACACACATGTAAACACACCCTGTGATATCTTCAGGCCTGAAAAAAATAACCTGGGGTGGGGGACCAGGGAATATGCTCAGCTCCTCCTTCCCATTTCCTTTGTTGGGTCCTTGGAGGGTTCTGCCCGAGGAGTCTGCTGTAGCTAAAGGCTTGGGATTTCTCAGGAGTCTGGCAATTTCTGGGCAGGTGAGAGGACACATTTGGGATATTATGACTACCACCTGCCGAGTGCCTACTACCCACCACTTCCTGTCTGCTCTATGGTTTAATTTTCTCTGTGTCATGCAATGGAGGAAGGACAGTTGAACATCTCAACACACTTGGGCAAGAGAATCAGATCAACTAGAGTTGATCTCCCATTATCAGCGGTGTGACCTGCGCATGCTGGCTTCATCTCTCTATGTTTCCTTCCTCATCTGGAAAATGGGATCCTTCTGGTACCTCTCTGAAATAGTTCCCAGGACATGGCAAGTCCTTTTGATGTTGGTTTTGAAGGGGCCAAGAAACAAAAGCAGGTCGTGTAGTGAGGAAGTTGCTGGAGCCAGGATTCAAACCCAAACTTGTCAACCCCCCGCAGCTTGAGCTCTTTTTTTTTTTTTCTTGATTTATTGTAGAGATGAGGTCTCGCCAAGTTGCCCGGGCTGGTCTTGAACACACGGGCTCAGGCAATCCATTCGCCTCGGCCTCCCAAAGTGCTGGGATGACAGGCTGAGCCACCGAGCCTGGCTGAGCTTGAGCTCTTTTTCCACCAGCAGGTACAACCCATGAGCACCCCCTTTTTACTTTTTGAGTTGAGGTCTCACTCTGTCACCCAGGGTGGAGTGCAGTGGCATGCTCATGGCTACTGCAGCCTCAACCTGCTGAGCTCAGGCGATCCTCCTGCTTCAGCTTCTTAAGTAGCTGGAACTACAGGCGTGCATCACCATGCCCAGCTGATTTTCTGATTTATTGTAGAGACAAGATCTCGCCAAGTTGCCCAGGCTAGTCTTGAACCCCTGGGCTCAGGCAATTCTCTCACCTTGGCCTCCCAAAGTGCTAAGATCACTGAACTGTTGTGACCAGTGACTTTTGATTGTGATCTGAAAGGTCTCTGCCTGAACCCATACTTTTGGACACCAAGGTCGGGGGAGATGTTCAGCCCCAGGGAGACACATTCCTCAAGAGCTCAAGGCCCTTGGGAACCAGTAGTGGGGCGGGGGGGGGATGGTGGTCTTTCAACCAACAGGTGGGCAGAGGGACCAGTAGAGGCGACTCCTTCTATCTAGAGGCAGCTGAGGACTGACCCTTGCACTGGGCACAGACACCCTTAGAGAAACCCAGTCTAGATCTTTGGATTATAAGGACTAGATAAGCAGATGAGACACTGCAGCCAAAGAGGGCTTTATTCAAAGGATACAGGGAATGTCATGTAACTTATGGGCAGAAATACAGCAAACCCTGATCAGTAGGGTCTGGAGAGTCTCAGGGCTACTTTCTCCCACTCCTGCCCTCTCTGCCTCCCCCTACCCCCACCACCTTTCCCTCTCTGCCTCATTCCCCCACCGATTCCCTTGCATGTCCATAGCCCAATGCAACTGCTCTCATCTCAACTCTGCCAACCGTTTTAGTTCAAATACTCCCATTTAGTTCATTTATTCTCCAGGGCCATGTTTTTTATTATTAGTAGTAGTGGTAGTATCATTAGTACTAGCATTATTATTATTTTGAGACAGGGTCATGCTCTGTTGCCTAGGCTGGAGTGTAGTAGCATGGTGGCATGATCATACCTCACTGCAGCCTCCACCTTCTGGTCTCAAGAGATCCTCCTGTCTCAGCCTCCCATGTAGCTCGCATGCCACTATGCCCGACTGATCTATTTTTTTGTAGAGACGGGGTCACAGTATGTTGCCCAGGCTGGTCTGGAACTCCTGGCCTCAAGCGATCCTCCCAAAATACTGGGGTTATAGGGCATGAGCCACTGTATTCAGTCCTTCTAGGGTTACATTCTTGTGAATGAGGGTCTGATTGGGCCAGCCTGGGCCAGGTATGACCACTAGCACCAACTGGGTAGTCAAGTCCCAGAAATCCGAGGACGGGGCTGCTCAAAATGGGAGTAGGAATGGATACTTCTCTGGAGGGTGGGCAGAGGCCCTACAAAAAGACTCAGGGGTTGGGGACAGTTGGGCCCTTGACTGCCTGCCTGTAAGACTCTGGTACTCCTGAGCCACAGGAAAAGGCAGTCGGGGCCTGAGCCTCAGGAGGGTCTGCCATACCCCCTGGCATAGTAGCCACATGCCATCAGCTTGGGAAACGCTTTGTGTGCCAGAAGGGTCCTGTGATTTCTCTGGCCTTGATGAGGGAAGGGAAGAACCCTATTTAAGGTAGATGAGTTCAGGATTCTGGCCTTGTCCATGATGTCTCCTGGGCAGCTGCAGAGGGTAACAGCCGCTCCAGGCTTGGACGTCACCTGGAATACGTGTCTGGGGCTGCCACTCTCAAATTGGTTGCCAAAGAAAATGTTTTTTGCAGGTTCCTTGTGAGCTGAGAATGAAAATTCAACACCCAGTGGGATGAGGCATGCAGGGTGGGGAAGGAAGGCTTGGCTCAGGGGTGGCAGCCAAATGGCCATGCCTGGGACTGTAGGTCCTAGGGACTGAGAGGGGGCCAGGTGTCCAGAGCAGCCAAGGGTAGAGAGGGCCTGGGACCCTGGCAGAACACTGGGTTGTTGGAAAACTGAGTGCTCTAAAGTGGCAGATGAGGCAGCTTGACTGAGCCTGAAGACTCCCCGAGAGGCGTGTGCTAGAAATGTCTTCCCAGGGGGACCGCAGGAGCATTGGCTAAAAATAAACACAACAACAAACACTTTGGAAACGTACGGAATACACCCTGAGATAAGTTCAGATAAACCAAAAGAAAAAAATATAACCTATACTCAATCACAGAGGATCCCTATTAATATTTTGACACATATTATCCATTCTTTTTATTTACATATTTACATATGTATTTTCCTATGTATATGAACACATATATAGCAAGTCATATTGTGGGTACTAATTTGTAGCTTTAAAATGACTTATTTTTCTATTTAGAGATGAGGTCTGCCTATGTTGCCCATGCTGGTCTTAAACTCCTGGGCTCAAGCAATCCTCCCCCCTAAGCCTCCCAAAGTGCTGGGATTATAGGCATAAGCCACTGCTCTCAACTGTAGCTTTTCTTTTAACTCAAGAAAGTATCAGGGACATCTTCCCATGTCACTAAACACTGTTCTGAGATGCCACATGAGACATCTTCCCGTGTCACTAAACAATTTGCTGCAATGCCCACTGTGACTTATTCCCATGTCACGAAACATTTTCCCGTGATGCCATAAGCAACGTCTTCCTGGCGTTCTGATGCAGGCTGTCCCCAGGAGGCAGCACGAGGTTGCCAGTGGCAGCTCCAGGCTTGGTGGTCCTTATAGCTCCCAGTCCCAGAGAGTAAGCAGGTGTCCTCAGCTGTTGCTATGGCAAAATACCTGAGGAAGGCTCCTATTGGCCAGGCTTGAATCCTGGGCCCACCCTTGAACCAATCCCAGTGGCCAGCAGGATAGAGGACTTTGATTGGCCAGGCCTGAGCCACGTGCCCATTCTGTAACCAGGAGGGGGCAGAAGGAAGGGATGCTGAGTAGGAAAAAACACAGATTCTCCCCCAGACTACAAGCTGACAGGAACACTATGCATGCGAGTGGGAGCAATGCCCAACAGTGTCTTTGGTCTAAGACTAAAAAAACATGAGGCCCAATCCTTTCTCTTGAAGAAGCTTATAATTTGGGGGAGAGCCCAAAATATGAAAACCCCAATTTAAAAAGGGTCAGATGCCAAAAATGAGACAGACACAACAGAAAGACTTTGCTGCAGGACAGACCTGGGTGGAAGTTCCATTTTCACCCAGACCTTGGCCAATCTCTTGACTTCTCTGGACCTGAGCTTCCTTTTCCTTAAAATGGAAATAACAAGACCTACTTTGTGGTGTTTGCGAAAGAGCAGACATCAGGGTGTGGTGAGAATTTGATTGGATGTCATAAGCAGTTTGGTGCCTGGCGTGCGGTAGGTGCTTGATAGATGGTGATTATCATTAGTAGTAGCAGTAGTAGTAGTAATAGTAGTAGTAGGGAAAGGGGGGAGTGTGTCGCATGGTCCTACTGCTTGGAAAAGGCTGAAGACTGGATGGGAGATTCATCACAGCTAAAAGGTGGCAACGACCCAAATGTCCAACAACTGAGGAATGAATAAACAAAATGTGGTATATCCGTGGAATATAATATTATTTGGCCATAGAAAAAGAACAAAATACTGATGCATACATGGCTGGACCTTGAAAATGACATGCTGAGTGAGAGAAGCCAAAGGCAAAAGACCACATACTGTGTGACTCCATTGATATTACGGGCTGAGCCACTGAGCCTGGCCAACCTCACTGTTTTTAAAAGAAGAAAGCAGCCAGACGTGGTGGCTCAAGCCTGTAATCCCAGCACTTTGGGAGGCCGAGGCAAGAGGATGGTCTGAGCTCAAGTGTTCGAGGCCAGCCCGGGCAACTTGGTGAGACTCTGTCTCTACAATATATCAAAAAGTTTTTTGTTTGTTTGTTTTTTTAAGTCAGAGTCTCACTCTGTCGCCCAGACTGGAGTGCAAAAAGTTAGCTGCGCATGGTACTGCGCGCCTATAGTTCCAGTTACTTGGAAGGCTGAGGCAGAAGGATCACCTGAGCCCGGAGGGCCAACGCTGGGGTGGCTGTGAGTGTACCACTGCACTCCAGCCTGCGCCACAGAGTGAGACTCTGACTCAAAATAAACAAACAAATACATAAATGAAGAAAGAGAGAAAATGTGGATTTGGGCCTTGAAAGCCGGATCCAGTTTAGAAAGTCAGGGGTGAAAAAACTTTCCAGTTAGAGGGGACAGCTTGCCTGAGGTTGAGGGTGCCAGGACTCGTGGGCCTGATCTTGTCACGAGGAGGCTGGTGATGCAGGGGTGACTGCTGGGAAGCTGGCAGGAGGGTGAGGCAGGGGCTGGAGGGCCTGGGAACCACCACAGGGGACTTCTCACAACAGAAGACAGGGGCTAGGATCTCACTTATGCTTTTATTTCCATCTGGGCTAGAGAGGGTACCAAGCCAGACCAGGACTGCTCCATGGACTTGTCAGGATGCTGAACAGGAGAAACTAGACTTGGGCTCAGGCCACTGGCTCCCAGGAAAATAACTCTAGAGGGACGCCCGCGGAAGGTGAGAATGCCCCACTTCTACCCGTTCAGATTTACCCTCTTTCCTTGCCAGCCCAGCTCACCCTCTGTCAGTAATCTCTCCTTCTTATTTTGGGTTGGGGACCCCTGATACAGAGAGTTCTGTATAACCACTGCGCCCACAGACTTTTCTATAGCTAACATTCTGCCTTGGTGAGACATTTGCTACATATGGATACATTATTATTAACTGCGTCCATAGCTGACATTATGATTTGCTTTCATTGTACATTCTAGGTGGAAGAAGATAAGACCTAAGTAGGTCAGCCACAATTGGGTTAATTATATTAAGGAAGAAGGTCTCAAGGGAAAACTTACAAATGTTGCAAAGACTTACTGGCCAGGCTGCAAGAAGCAACAGACCATTGTTAAAGAAAAACAAAAACAAAAAACCAACTCCGGTATGCCGATAACCACAATCAGTTATTTTTGAGCAAAATTTCTACAGGTTATCACTAACCACAGCAGTTCCAGCACCGAAGCCCTTTTAGCACAAGACAGCCCACAAATGAGCCTCAATGCTCTCACTTTGGGGCAGACAGCCTTTCTTTGCTGATCTGCCCATTGCCCCCTTTTCTATATTTTGCCTTCAGTAAACTTATTGTCCTTAAGCTCGTGGTTGCCTTGGTGAATTCTTTCACCACCTGCATAACTCTGACTCCAACGAATCTTATCCACGGCACTCTGTGAGTTTGGACAGATGTCTAATGATGTGTGTCCACCATTATGGTACCACACAAGGAGATTCACTACCCTTGAAATGCTCAGTGCTCCACCTGTTTGTCCCTTTCTCCTTGTGATTGGTGTTTCCTTCAAAGGGACATTTGCTCTCCGAGGGTCACAAGTCTTCCTGCTTGAGCAGCACCCACCAGATTGGCTCTGTTGGGTAGCGGGGACCTCACATGGTCCCAGGCTTTTAACTCAGTGCCCCTTCTCCAGTTCTGTGACTCCGCCTGGGGTCGTGACAGGCCAGTGACTCTCCTCCCACACACGAGAGGAACAGGGAATCTTTGTCTCAGGATTGGGAAGGAAGGCAGGCAGCCCGGAAGACACAAGACTGGGTTTGTGTCATCCTCCCAGTGCCGCTAAAATCCTCCACTGATTCAAGACAGCCCTGCGTGGGAGAGAGAATCACGCCAGGAAACAACAAGGCCTGCCCATGGCAGAAAGCGCTGGGGTCGCCTGATAGAAGCCCCATGACCTGGAAGGTCTTCCTCAGTGTCCTAATCTGCGTGGATGTAATGAAATATTGTGACTGCTTTGCTCTCTGTGATCGTGGAGGGTTTGATGAGGAGGTTTGGGACACAAAGACGAGGCAGCCCTGGCATCTTGGGTGACTGCTACATTAAGGTATCCACCAAGGTGGGTGTGATGATGGCAAGACCCAAGCAGCCATGACAACCTCTAAAAATCAGGTGAAGACTGGGCGCAGTGGCTCAGTCTGTAATCCCAGCACTTTGGGAGGCCGAGGCAAGAGGATTGCCTGAGCCCATGGGTTCGAGACCCATCTGGGCAACTTGGCGAGACCTCATCGCTACAATAAATAAAAAATCAGCCGAGCGTGATAGCACGCACCTGTAGTTCCAGCTCCGCAGAAGGCTGAGGTGGAAGGATAGCTGGAGCCCAGCAGGTCGAGGCTGCAGTAGCCGGGAGCATGACACTGCCCTCCAGCCTGGGTGACAGAGTGAGACTCCAACTCAAAAAATAAATAAATAAACAAACAAATAAATAAAAAGCAGGTGAACATAGGAAATGTTCCAGGGACAAACCAAGTCCCAGAAAAGGGCATACAACAAGGCTGTTCTCTTTTCATTTTTATGTTTTTTAGAGAGAGGGTCTCACTCTGTGGCCCAGGCTGGAATGTAATGATGCAATCCTAGCTCACTGCAGCCTTGAACTCCTTGAACTCCATCTCAGCCTCTCAAGTAGATGGGACTACAGGCATGTGCCACTATGTCTGGCTCATTTTAAAGATATTTTTTGAGTCAGGCTCGGTGGCTCAGCCTGTAATCCTACGCCTTTGGGAGGCTGAGGTGAGTGGATTGCCTGAGCCCGTGGGTTCGAGACCCGCCTGGGCAGCAAGACCTCATCTCTACAATAAATCAAAAAATCAGCCGGGCGTGGTAGTGCGTGCCTGTAATTCCGACTACTCGGAAGGCTGAGGCGGAAGGATCGCCGGAGCCCAGCAGGTCGAGGCTGTGGTGGCCGGGAGCGGCCACTGCACTCCAGTCTGGGCGACAGAGTGAGACTCCAACTCAAAAAATAAAAAATTAATTAATTAATTTAAAAAAATAAAGATATTTTTTGAGCCGGGCTCAGTGGCTCAGCCTGTAATCCCGCGCCTTGGGAGGCCGAGGTGAGTGGATTGCCTGAGCCCGCGGGTTCAAGACCCACCTGGGCAACTTGACAAGACCTCATCTCTACAATAAATCAAAACTAGCCGGGCGTGGTAGTGCGCGCCTGTAGTTCCAGCTACTTGGAAGGCTGAGGCAGAAGGATCGCCGGAGCCCAGCAGGTAAAGGCTGCGGTGGCCGGGAGCGGCCACTGCACTCCAGTCTGGGCGACAGAATGAGACTCCAACTCAAAAAAATATATATATATTTTTTGTAGATATGGTGTCTCACTACGTTGCCCAGGCTGGCCTTGGATTCCTCACCTCCAGTGATCTTCCTGCCTCATCTTCCCAAAGTGCCGGGATTACAGGCATGAGCCACTGTGTCAGGCCTAGCAAAGCCATTCTCATTTGTGTGACTGGACAATTGACCTTCCCAGCACTGCTCAGGAGTGACCAGGCACCCCAGTGCCTCCCGTGGGTGGAACTTCACTAGAGACAAACGACTCACCTGCAAGTCAGAGTGGTGTGTGCTGGTGCTCAGACCAAAACTCACTGCTGATTTCCTTTCCCTGTGGAATCTTGACAGATGTGATCACTTGGCGGCCCCGCCCTCCTGACACTAAGTCCACAGGCCTCACCTCCATCCCTGCATTGCATTGGCTTCAGCTGCTCGAAGGAAGATTGACTATCTCAGACCCAGGTCTTCCTCTGTCGCTCAGGCTAGAGTGCAGTGGCACCGTCACTGCTCACTGCAGCTTCCACCTCCTGGGGTCAGGTGATCCTCCCATCTCAGACTCTCAAAGAGCTGGGTCTCCAGACACACGCCACTACACTCGGCTGATGTTTTAATTTTTTTGTAGAGATGAGGTCTGGTTATGTGGCTTTGGCCGGTCTCAAATTCCCAGATTCAAGCAGTCCTCTCGCCTCGGCCTCCCAAAGGGCTGGGATTACAGGCATAAGCCACTGCACCCAGCCCAAGAACAGCTTTTTATTCAAGTCCGACCTACCTATGTAAGGAGAAGTGCCCTGATGTTAAGGGACAGCTTGATGCATCTCGGCAAAGTGATCACACCCTGGTGACAGCCATTTGGAACAGAAAATAGAGCACCGCCAGCACCCGGACGCCACCTCCCTCTTATTTCTCCCAGTCACTACCCCTGCTTTGAGGAAACTGCTTTCCTGACTTCCAGAACTGGGAATTCACTCTGCAGGCATCTATTTTAGGTCAGACAATCCCAAACACGCATCCCAATTTGCCAAAACCCTGTCTGGTCATTTTTGCAAAAACAATTTTATTTATATAGAAAACGCAGTCACTGCTTAGTTTGGTTAAACTTTTAACTTCTTGCCAACAGTTTGTCTGTATTTATCTATATCAGGGTGGCTGTCTTAGGGAAAAAGTTACTAGGTGTCTGTCTAAATCGTCAACATCTTGAGCAATGTCTAGAATTTGATCCAACAATCTCCTTTCCATCCTGAGGAACCAACCCCGAATATAAAAGGACAGGCAAAGCCAGGCGCGGTGGCTCATGCCTGTAATTCCAATGCTTTGGGAGACTGAGGCAGGAGAATCACTTGAGAGGAGTTCGAGACCAGTCTGGGCAACATATTGAGACTCCCATTACTACAAAAAAAAAAAAAATCTGCTGGGTATGGTGGCACATGCGTATAGTCCCAGCTACTTAGGAGGCTGAGGCAGAGGGATCACTTGAGGCCAGGAGTTTGAGACCAACCTGGGCAATAGAGCAAGGCTGTCTCTTTCCAACAACTACAACAGCAACAACAAAATTAGCTGGGCTTGATGAAGCACACCTGTAGTTCCAGCTATATGGGAGACTGAGGCAGGAAGATAGCTTGAGGCCAGGATTACCAGGCCGCAGTGAGCTAGGATTGTGCCACTGCACTCCAGCCTGGGTATAGAATGAGATCTTGTCTCTAAAAAAATAAAACAGCTGGGCTCGGTGGCTCAACCTGTAATCCCGCGTTTTGGGAGGCTGCGGTGAGTGGATTGCCTGAGCCTGTGGGTTCGAGACCCGCCTGGGCAACTTGGCGAGACCTCATCTCTACAATAAATTAAAAAATCAGCTGGGCATGATAGCATGTGCCTGTAATTCTGGCTACTCGGAAGGCTGAAGCGGAAGGATCACTGGAGCCCAGCAGGCCGAGGCTGCAGTGGCTGGGAGCGGCCACTGCACTCCGGTCTGGGAGACAGAGTGAGACTCCAACTCAAAAAAAATAAAAATAAATAAATAAATAAATAAAAATAAATAAAACATAAAGGAGTATCCCTCACTGTACTAGGCAACTGGGGATAGGGAAGTACAGGAGACCTGGGCCCTGGCGTAGAGCAACTTGTTGTCTATCCATGTGGACAGGCATATTGCAATGAAAAAGGGAAGATAATACACTAACCTCCCACGTGGGTGAAGAGGCTCTCAATTATAAGTAATTGTACACCAGTCTCAGTCTTAAAACAATGAAGTAGATTTCCTGGCTCACTTCACTGAAGAGTCCCCAGGAGGTCAGAGGTTGACATGTTTTATCAAAGTTCTCCCCTCTTCTGTGCATGGGTTTCTTTCTCAGATTGGATCACCTTGTGGTCACAAAATGGCTGCCAGTGCAAGCAGGTTACATGCTTCCACATTCAAGTTGCTTTCTTCAGCCACTGGCCAGAAGCCTTGAACTCTGCTATAGAGTGGTTACTAGCGTGGACTCAGAGTTCTACGATCTGACCTTTATCTCTACCTCCACTGTTTTCTGGCCTGTGCCCTTGGACAAGCTACAAACCTCAGTTGCTATAAAGTGGTAAGAACAATCCCATCCGTCTCACTGACTTGTGGTGGGAATTGAGTGAACAAGTACCAAGCACTTAGCATGGTCCCCACTCCGTAGTAATGGCGATATGAATGTTGACTGTACGGCACCCTGTGACTGTATCTTGAATTACTGCCTCCCCTTCTCTGTGGGACCCTGCTGGTTTTGTTTGGAATCCACACCTCCCCCATACAACCCAGACACTCTGGGGAGAGCTGAAGCTACCCCACCTCCAGCGGCGATACACATCCCATCCACTGGGCTTGGTTATCGGCTTAGTGCGTGATCGGTGACTCAAATAGGCTTAGGGAGAACAGAGAAGACATCTGTCTGGAGGTTGTGGCAGATGGTGATTTCCAAGATGGCCACAGCACCGCTCCCGTGCCACATGCCTTTCCATCGCTGTGACCTTAACACCCCTCCCACGAGTGGTGGGATCTGCAGACCCACCCCCTTGAGCCCAGGGAGGCTTTTGTGACTGCCTGAACCGACAGAGTACAACGAAATTGGTGCTGCATAATTTCCAAGGCTGGGTTATTAAAATACCATGCACCTCTATTTATTTATTTATTTATGTATTTATTTATTTAGAGTTGGAGTCTCATTCCATTGCCCAGGCTGGAGTGCAGTGGCATGCTCACGGCCACCCCAGTGTCCGCTCGCTGGGCTCCCGCAATCCTTCCACCCCAGTCTTCCAAGTAGCCAGAACTACAGGCACGTGCTATCATACCCGGCTAATTTTTGATGTATTGTAGAGATGAGGTCTCGCCAAGTTCCCCGGGCTGGTCTTGAACCCGCAGGCTCAGGCAGTCTACTCACCTCGGCCTGAGCCATCTCGAAGTGGGTCCTCCAGTCCCTGGCTGAGGTGACCCA
>NW_007067417.1:189177-203714 GCF_000164805.1 Carlito syrichta
CGGCTGATTTTTTGATTTATTGTAGAGATGAGGTCTCGTTGCCCAGGTGAGTCTCGAACCCACAATCCATTCACCTCAGCCTTCAAAAGTGCTGGGACTACAGGCTGAGCCACCGAGCCCAGTCGTAATCCTGCCTTTTACATGTGTGCTATAGAGGCTGGCGTCACAGCAGTCACTTTGCCACCCCAAGGGAAGCTAGGACACATAGCTGCTATAGAAAGCATAAAAGAGAGGTGGACCTGAACCTAGTCATCTGAATATGGTTGAACCAGCCATGATCCACTCAGCTGCTATACTTTCCAGGAAAGGTGTGCAAAAACACCTACATTTAAGACTTTGTGAATTAGATTTGTTACTCATAGTTAAAAGCATCCTAACTCATACTTTCTATCCCCAACAGTGACTCATCGGCTGGGTTTAAGCAGAGGGATACATCTTAATAAGCTATTTTATTGATTGATTGGTTTGTTTGTTTATTTGGTTTTCTTAGATGGGGGGGGTCTCACTTTGTTGCCCAGGCTGGAGTGCAGCGGCACAATTATTGCTCACTGCAGCCTCAGCCTCCTGGGCTCAGGTGATCTACCCACCTTAGCCTCTCAAGTAGCTGAACATCACCATACCCGACTAACTTTTTGCTATGTTGATGGTCTCCTGGGCTCAAGCAATCCACCCACCTTGGCCTCCCAAAGTGCTGGGATTATAGGCGAGAGCCACTGCGCCTGGTCTATATTTTAGAACAATGACTGTGGTGCCTCTGTGGGGCTATTGCAGAGAAGCTGGAGATGGAAAAGTCTGCAGGAAAATTTCCAGGCAAGAGGTGAGGGTCGAGGTGACAGCTGTGGAGAAGGGTGTAGCTGGAGTACTGTGCTTGGTGATGTGGGATAGAAAAACTCAACATTGGCCGGGCGCGGTGGCTTATGCCTATAATCCCAGCACTTCGGGAGGCTGAGGTGAAAGGATTGCCTACATCCACGGGTTCGAGACCAGCCTGGACAACTTGGTGAGACATCATCTCTGCAACAAATCAAAAAGTTAGCCAGGCGTGGTGGTACATGCCTGTGGTTCCAGCACCTTGGAAGGCTGAGGCGGAAGGATCACCTGAGCCCAGCAGGTCGAGGCTGTGGTGGCTGTGAACATGCCACTGCACTCCAGCCTGGGCGATAGAATGAGAAGCCAACTCAGAAAAGAAAAGAAAAGAAAAAGAAAAACATGACATTGCCTCTGTGATGGAGAGACGGATGAGCTGGGAGGGACTTGAAGAAAACTGCACCAGCCTTTCCCTCCACTCGCCTCCCACAGACCGGAAGCCTCTCTCTCCCCTTGTCCTAGAAGACTGGCTGTGAGGAGGGGCTAGCGAATTCCCGGGAGGATTTTGGAAAAGGCCGCGAAGGAAGTGGGAGCTTTCAGGCCCAAGTGGCTCAGCCTGTCCACTGCTCTCTAGCGTAGGGCTCTCCCATGGCAGCCCACTGCCCTCCCCCTGCATCTGTGCTTGGCCGATCCCCACCCAGACTGACCTCAGTCCATCCACCCTCCAGTCGCGCTAGGATGGCTTCACCCCCCCATCCCCCAGCGCCCCTCACACAGCTGGGAGTTGTTACTGCAAGCCCTCAGATGTTTACCACAGGGCTGGCTCTGGCTTCTTTCTGTCTGGCAACACAGAGTCTTAAAGGGTCCAGGCTATTTTTCCCTCCTCCTGGGCCTTGGGGACCCTTTGCCCACTGATGCTCCCCAGGAGTGCCCTCTGGGCTTTGCCATCTCTAGAAAACCCCTCTGATATGAGGAGACAGTGGCGGGGCTGGTAGCCAGGGCCAGCAGGCTGAAGGACTCCTGTCCCGGCTGTCCCAGGCTGGCCCACCTAACTGGCCTCCTTAGCTGGGAGAGCAGTCACCCACACCCTGAAGAAGCTCGGGGCAAGTCATCAAGACCCACTTCTTAGGGACCTCCCCCCAAGATCCCCCTGGCCAGGCCTCCTCTCTGACTGGGTGGATAAACCCAGGAATCCAAGGGTTTGGGCAACCCACAACCCGGAAATATCCCACCATGCCAAAATGAAGAAAATCCTTGAGCTGAGGCTTTTAAGTATTTTAAGAAATTCTCTGAACTTGTAAGAAATGAGGCAGGCGGCCTGTGGCTGTGCCCAAGGGACCCTCCAAGCCCAAAGGGAGCTGCCTGGCCCAACAGGGTGGGAGGAGCTGGCTTGCCCCCCATTATTTAGAGTTCTCCTAGCAGTTGCCCAGGCTCACGCCACCAAGAGGGGCAGATCAACCCCTCCCAGGCCGTGGGGCCTCCCTGCCTGCTCTCCTCCTTCCTGGGCCCCAGCCAAGGCCAAGCCTGAACCCCAAATGTGGAACACTGCCTGTACTCCAAAGGTGGTGAGAGAAAGCTCGTAGCCAGGCCCGGCATGGCCCCGAAATTCCCAACCCGAAGCTCCTTTAAGAGCAAAGATTCCTAAAGGCTCAACATGGAGCAATTCCCCAGCAAGCCTCTGGCCATGATAATAAAAGATGCATAGACATCTTCACCGTTATGATCAGAGAAACAGGAGCTTGTCAAAGACTTCAGACACCATTTTATTCAGACACCTTTGGAAAGAGGTCAGCGCTCCGTGTTACAGAGACCAAAACCAAGGCTCAGAGGGGGGAAGCCTCCTGCCTAAAGTCACACAGCCAAGAGGCAGGGGTCCAGCCTAGACTTGCAGTTCTGAAGCTGCATCTCACCCCTTTCTGTGATGGATCCATCTGGCATGCAGAGGTCACTTCGATTGCCTGGCTGTAGTAGCCTAGTGAGCGGCAGGTGTGACCTCGGGCTGTGGGGTGAGAACTGCAAGCAGGGGCTCAGCTTTGACTTTGGGGCTTTAAAATAGGCGGAGTTCCTCTGAGCCTCCAGGAGAAATGTATTGCATGGACAACTGCCCTCCAGGATGTGGGTGGGAGGGAGGAGGTTGCTGAGGACCCCCCCCCCCCGCAGGGAAACGAGTCTCATCTCAGGCTTGGGAACGCCCCCAGTGGAAGAGTGGGAGAAGAGAAAGCCAGCAGTCCCAGGAGACGGCGAAGGTCAGAAGCAGCCCTGGTTACCATCACACCCCACCAGTCTTTGTGTTGCTACGGCAACGCTACTCCTGTGCTACCCATCCCCACACGGGGTCTGCTGTGACTGAAGCAAAAAGCCGCTTCCACAAAGCTCCTTAAAAAGGGTTTGAGGCTGTCTAATGGGGACCAGCTGCTCAGCAAATTACAAACACGCGAAGAATAAGGAGCTGCTCGTGGTTACAGTTTCCCTGCCCAGCCCTCCATGCGTCCAGGGGAGTTTCTGCTGGGGACAAGAAACCAGACCTTTTGGGGGAGGCCATCCTACCATGTCTCCCACCTCTGGCAGCCTCCCCCAGCAGTCCTGACCTCAGACACCTGGCCAGCTCCCCGCCTTCTGTGTCCAGCGCCCATTGCTGCCCTCCACTGCTGGTGAAAAGGGGCCAGGGGCAGGGAACCAGCCTTAACAGATCCGACCCCATCAGAATGGAGTGGGGAGCGGGGGACAAAGGTGTTTGTAGCTGTCAAGCTCCCCGGTGACTCCAATCCACAGCCCTGGTAGGGAATCACTGGCTGGGAACTGGTGGGTTTCACCCTCGAGTGGCACCAGAATCCGGGAGGGCTCTGAAAACACAGATCACAACTCTGCTCCCACCCCAGGTCTCTGATTCGGTCAGACTGGGGCATTTCCCAGGCACCGGGATGCTGCCGACGGGACCCTGCTTTGGCAAGAGTCAGTTAGATCTGATCTGAAGGGGCCCCAAGCTGCTCCTGCATTTCCCATTCTCTTCACGTTCTCCACTTAGGACTCAATTAAAATTCATGGTCTGAGTTTTGGGTGTTTTTCTCGAGGATGTGGATATGGTGTATTAGTCCGTTTTACACTGCTCTGAAGGGATGCCTGAGACTGGGTAATTTGTGAAGAAGTTTATTTGGCTCAGGGATTTGTGTGGCGCCAGCATCTGCTTCTGGTGAGGCCTTGGGAAGCTTGCGGTCATGGTGGAAGGCAAAGGGGGTGCAAGTGTGTCATATGGTGAGAGAGGGAGGTGCCAGGCTCTTGTAAATGCTCAGCTCTCGCGTGAACTCACAGAGCAAGCACTCGCTCATTACCTTGTGGATGGCCCCAAGCTATTCACAAGGATGCACCTCCCTGACCCAAACACCTCCCGCCAGGCCCCACCTCCGATGTTGGGGATCATGTTTCAACCTGAGATTTGGAGGGGACAACATCATGTATCGAGGGTGGGTATAGGTCTGTACCGGCCACTTGTGTGAATGTGTGGGTCCCTATATCCATTCAACAAAGATTTAAGGGCTAACCATGTTCCCACTTTGCGCCGGGCCTTCCTGGAGGATAAGGATGGACAGGAAGAATTTAGCCCAGTGGTGGTAGCGACTTCAGCAGGGATCCGCCATGCCCTGTGGAAGGGTTGTGGGGGACACAGAGTGTGCTTCCGTCACAGGGTGGGGCTGAGACTGGAGAGACTGAGAGGCATTCCCAGAGGTCTCGAAGGCTAAGCCCTGGTTCCCAGAGCGTGGCCTGACTGCAGGTCCCCTTTAGCAAGAGACTGGCTATCTGAGCGTCCTCTGAAGTGAGAGGCCCCCAGAAACCTGATGCTTGCATAGGAAGTAACCTGGTGAAGAGGAAGGGAAAGAACGTTCCAGAGAAGCCGGGCTCGGTGGCTCAGCCTGTAATCCCGTGTCTTTGGGAGGCTGAGGTGAGTGGATTGCCTGAGCCCGCGGGTTCGAGACCTACCTGGGCAACTTGGCGAGACCTCATCTCTATAATAAATTTTAAAAAAATTAGCCGGGTGTGGTAGTGCGTGCCTGTAATTCCAGCTACTTGGAAGGCTGAGGCGGAAGGATCGCCGGAGCCCAGCAGGTCAAGGCTGCGGTGGCCGGGAGTGGCCACTGCACTCCAGTCTGAGCAACAGAGTGAGACTCCAACTCAAAAAAACAAAACAAACAAACAAACAAAGAACGTTCCAGAAAATAAGTTATACGTATGCATCCCAGGAATGAAAAGAACTTCTGTTAACCAGAGCCAGGATTTCTGGAGGAATGAGGGGGAGGGAGAGGGAGAGTGGTGGTGAGGAAGCATCTTTCTTTGTCAAGGGACCACCGTTAGGGACACTCCAATCTGCTCTTGGCCCCTTGACTGAGTGACCACCCCTCCTGGTTTGCCTAGCTGGTCATGTTCAAGAAAAGATGATTCAGCAATACCTACTGGATCATGGTAAGGCTGATGTCATTCAGGACCATTGTGATAGGTAGAGGGATCACAGCAGTGGAGTCTTACAGTTGGGGAGAGAGATTGGGCCCACCCTGAGTACAATGCGGGCAAGTGGGAATGACAGTCAAAGAGCAGGGCTGGGGTCAGTGGGTGGAAAATGACTACAGTTGGGGAGAGAGATTGGGCCCACCCTGAGTACAATGCGGGCAAGTGGGAATGACAGTCAAAGAGCAGGGCTGGGGTCAGTGGGTGGAAAATGACTAAGCAGTGACATCAGGAGTGAGGGGGGTTCTGACTAAACTGACCTAACAGGATTCCTGCTGAAGACAGGCAGGGTGATCCGCTGTGGAGGATGGGTGCTTCTGACTCAAATGACCTTTGCTGAAACACGGTTTCAGAAGGAGGAGTGCAGAGGGCTTGGGGAAGGTCTAGAAGCCCAGGGCGAAATGGGCCAAGCAAAGAATCCTTGTCATTCAGTTGTCCTGTCTCTAGTTCTGCCCTGGGGAGGCAAAAACAATTTACCTAGCTGGGCTTGGTGGCTCAGCCTGTAATCCCGTACCTTTGGGAGGCTGAGGTGAGTGGCTTGCCTGAGCCCGCGGGTTCGAGACCCGCCTGGGCAACTTGGCGAGACCTCATCTCTACAATCAATCAAAAACTAGCCGGTCGTGGTAGCGCGCGCCTGTAGTTCCAGCTACTTGGAAGGCTGAGGCAGAAGGATCCCCGGAGCCCAGCAGGTCAAGGCTGCGGTGGCTAGGAGCGGCCACTGCACTCCAGTCTGGGCGACAGAGTGAGACTCCAATTCAAAATAATAATAATAATAATAATAATTTACCTGATGATGGTTGAAACTGGACTATTGATTTGCTGAAATTCCAAGAGCAGATTTGTGTTTCAGAAAGTTGCTCTGGGTTCCTGGGAAGCCTGGTCTGGAGCCTTGGGTCATGCTACAGCTGAGGGGGCTCTTTAAACAGACGGCTGGCTTACGCCTGTAATCCCAGTACTTTGGGAGGCTGAGGCAAGAGTATTGCCTGAGTCCAGGAGTTCGAGACCAGCCTGGGCAACACAATGAGCCCTCGTCTCTACAATTTAAAAAAAAATTAGCTGGACATGGTGGCATGTGCCTATAGTCCCAGCTACTTGGAAAGTTGGGGTGGAAGTATCGCCTGAGCCCAGTAGGTCGAGGCTGTGGTGAGCCATAATCGTGCCTCCAGCCTGGGCAACATAGTAAGACTTCAACTCAATAAAAAAACAAACAGATAAAAGCCAGATGGCTGAGTGGTATCACCAGAATATGCGGGAAATAAGAGAGGCAGTGGAAGAACTGTCTGGGCCTGGTCGCCTTGGGTTAAGGACAGGGAACTTGAGAGACGAAACAGAGCTAGAAATCAGAGCTCCCTGATCTACAGAGGAGGAGTCTGTGGGAGAGGGGTAAAGGGACTCAGCTCTGAAATGAAGGACTGGTCCCAGGCTCTACACCCTAGTCTCAGCTGTCACCTCCTCACCAAGGTGGCAGGTGGGCCAGGGGGCCACCCAAATACCAGGTGGGTCCCCAGAATGGTCCTGTTAAGTGCCAGCTTCTTGGTCTCTGTCCCACTCTGGCTGCTAGAATGTGTCCTTTTTTAAAATTTTTATTTTTGAGGTGTGGTCTCACTCTGTTGTCCAGGCTGGATTGTAGCAGCATGATCACAGCTCACCACAGCTTCGACCTCCTGAGCCCAGGAGACCTCCCACCTCAGCTTCCCAAGTAGCTGGGACTACAGATGTGTATTACCACACCCAGCTGATTTTTAAAAAAACTTTTGTAGAGCCAGGGTCTTACTATGTTGCCTAGGCTGGTCTCCAGCTCCTGGGCTCAAGCCAGACTCCTGCCTCAGCCTCCCAAAGTGCTGGGATTACAGGCGTGAGCCACCCTGCCCAGCCAATATGTGTCTTTATGTTAAACTAAAACCTGTCTCTCAGCTTTCTACCTAATTTGGCCTCTAGGCTCTTTCTGGGGCATTGTGATTCATGACTCATTCAAATCCTCTCAACAATCCCACCACCACCATCCTCAAACTGATTAAATGAACCATCACTTCCTAAGGGTCAGATTTGCAGCCCCTTCCCAATGCCTCCCATGGAGGTTGGCACTGGACTCCATGCACTGAGATGGCCGTGGCCAAGGGACTCACCAAACGTGGGGGATTTGACAAAGTTGTGTCAGAGAGCCTGGATCTCAAAATGTGCCATCGCCCAGCAAAGAGACAGACATTCAATTCTAGCATCCATTCCACCACCAGCAGGAGGGCCTGGAGAACTCAGCACTTCCAGGTGAGAGGTCCCCCCCATCCAGTTCTGGCATTCAGGGGGCCCTGTGGCGGGAATATAGGGTGTGGGAAATTTCCCACGAGCCAGGACTCCGCCCCATACCCCACATTAACCCTGCTGGGCTGAATTAGAGAATGCACCTAATGGCCCAGCAGCCTGTGCTCCCGGAACACTAAGCAGCCTCACTGTAGGCTGAATGGTGCTCCCCCAAAAGATATGTCTAAGTCCCAACCAGCAGGACCTGTAACTTATTTGAACCTTATTTTATTCTTGATATAATCAAGAATCTCAAGATGAAATCATCCTGTATTTAGGCCTGGCCCTGAATCCAATGACTGGTATCCTTCTAGGAGGCAGGAGAGGGAGGTTTGAGCCACAGAAACATACAGAAATGAAGAAGAGCACGTGAGCACAGAGATAGGATGCATTTACACGCCAAAGAGCACCACCCCGAGAGCCCCCAGCAGCTAGGAGAAAGGCCTGGAACAGCTTTTCCCTCAGAGCCTCAGAAGGCACCCATCCTGACAACACCTTGATCTCAGACCTCTGGGCTTCCAGAACTGTGAACAAGAGATTTCTGTGGTTTTAAGCCACCCAGGACACTTCTGTTGTTTCAGCAGCTCCAGGAAACTAATACAAGTCTCAAATTCTGTCCCCTATCCCAGGAGTCAGGTCTGAGGATCCTGGCATCCATGCAGCCCCCTGAATGTGAAGTGGGTAGAAAAGTCTGGAGACTGGGCCCTGCTACAAGGGCACTTGAGGGGGTCAGAGGCACTGGTGAGCTTTGGTAGAGTAGAGAATCTCAGGCTGGCTCCTGGCTGCCCCTGCATGGGCCAGTTCTGATAAGTACCGTGACCCTGGCTGCATGTCGTCCTTGTCCTTGCCTGGCCCTGGGTAGAGTGGATTCCCCCAGCCCACCCCTCGGGACATGGCCTCCTGAGACCTTCCCCAGCCCCACCTTCAGCATAGTGGACTTTGCCTAAACCGTCTCTAGACCCTCCCTCCTTTTCTCTCTGGGGTCACAGCTCAGGAGGTCTGGTCACTATCTTGCTGCATTCCTCCAACCCAGTTCCAACTCACACTTTCTCCCTCCAGGTAGTTGCACCTTTCTCTCCTGCTGACTGTATGTTTATCTCCTCCTCTCCCCAATGGACTCTAAAGGAAACCAGTTTCTCTACCCCCAACACTTCTGACACCAAATGTGGGGTTTCCTGCCCACACCAAGCAGTTCTCCAGCTCTTTGTGGACCCAGCTGGGTGTCCTCCAATTTCATTCAGTTCTCACACTGGACTAAGCTCAGACCCCACAGGTGAGGGGCTCAGTCCCACAAGACTGTCCGCACTCCAGATGCCAGCCACAAGTACAAGCAGGAGGACTCCAGGGTACCCACACTGTGGTCCAACTTGACTACAAACTGGCGGTTCCCACAACTCCCTCCTCAGGTTCGATAACTTGCTGTCATGGCTCACAGAACTCAGGGAAACTCTTGTTTGTTTTGTTTTTAGAGACAGGGTCTCACTCTGTTGCCCAGGCTGGAGTACAGTGCTGTGATTATAGCTCACTGCAGCCTCGAACTCCTGGCCTCAAGTGATCCTCTGCCTCAGCCTCCTAAAGCACTGTGATTATAGACGTGAACCACTGCACCCAGTTAAAACTCTTGATTTAGAATTGCCAGTTGGTGGTAAAGGATACAGATGAAGATGTATGTAGGGTGACAGACGGGTCCCAGGGGCGGAGCTTCTGTCTCTGTGGAGTTTGTGTCATGCCACCCTCCCAGCTCATGGCTTTGCTCACCAACCTGAAATTCTCTGAGCCCTTCTTTTAAGGCTTCTGTGGCTGTTCTGTTCATGAAGGTAGGATGACTAAATCATTGGTCATTGGTAATTAACTCCATCTTAGCCCCTCTCCCCTTCCTGAAGGTCAGGGAGAGGGTGAGTCTGTAAGTTCTAATGTCTGACCGCATGGTTGGTTCCCCTGGCAATCAGCTCCCATCCTAAGACTATCTGAGGACCACTGAGAGCCACTTCATTCAGGTAGGGTGGAAAGAGACTCTTTATGAAGGTCAAAGACGTTCCTCTCACCTTTATCACTCGGAACATTTCAAGGGTTGTAGGAACTCTGTGCGAGGAACCCCAAAACTGGGACAAAGACAAAACATGTTGTATATTTCTTCTTTCTTCCTTCCTTCCCTCCCTCTCTCCCTCCTCCCTTCTCCTTCCTTCCTTCCTTCCTTCCTTCTTTCCTTCCTTCCACAACAGGGTCTCACTGTCGTCCAGGCTGGAGTACAGTGGTTCAATCATAGCCCACTACAGCCTTGACCTGCGGGGCTAAGTGATCTACCCCCTCAGCCTCCTGAGTAGCTGGGACTACAGGCGTGCTCTACCATGCCCAGCCAATTTTTGAAAAAATTTTTGTAGAGATGGGGTCTTGCTACGTAGCCCAGGCTTGTTTTGAACTCCTGGCCTCAAGCGGTTCTCCCTCCTCTGCCTCCCAAAATCCTGGGATTGCAGGATGAGCCACTGCACCTGGCATATTTCCTATTATATCACAATATCACTGACTGAGCCCAGTCTCTTACTGGAACCCCTGAGTTCTGCCTGGAGGAACTTCTGTGACAGTCCCTGGAGTGGTCTCATAAATGCAAATCTGAGTCTGAATATACACACAGTGTGTGCGCATGTGCAGACAGGATAAGCATGTAACGCTTGAAGCAATCGTGTGTGCGAGAAGGACCGTGGGAGAGTCCTACATTCCTTCTCTAAGTTGTGCAACTTCCACATACTTGGCTCTGAGCGCCTGGCATCCCCCCCAGCGACATTCCTTCAGAAGACCAGCGGCTGCCACATCAAACCTTTTCTGTCCAGCTCTCACTGAGTCCCAGGGCCTGCAGTCTTCATGGGCCACATGGGTGGGGCAAGGATGTCACCAAGAATCCCAGCCATTTCTGGGAGTCTTGAGTGTATCTGTGCATGACTGTGACCTGAACCTGGGGTATGAAGGTCTGAACAGCCAGGAGGTTGCTTTAAAAAAATATTTCAGCTGGGTGTGGTGGCTCACGCCTATAATCCCAACACTTTCGGAAGCCGAGGCAGGCAGACTGCTTGAGCCCAGTTCAAGATTAGCCTGAGCAACATAGTGAGACCTCCATCTCTACAAATAGCCAAAAATATAGCCGGGTGTGGTGGCGTATGCCTGTAGTCCCAGCTACTTGGGATGCTGACGTGGAAGGATTGCCTGAACCCAGAAGGTTGAGGCTGCCATGAGCCGGAATTGTGCCATGGCACTCCAACCTGTGTGCCTGAGTGAGACCCTGACTGAATAAAGCAAATTCCCTGCTTGAGGAGTACACGTGTGTTTTCAGTGTATGAGAGTCATCCAGGAATCCTCTCCCCAAGCAGAGGCGCTAACGCAGGTCACATGCACCCCTCCCCACAACCAAGTTCACCCCAGACTAGTACCAGTGACAAAGAGGATAGGATTCCCCCAGGTCCTCCCTGGGATCCCAGGGTATTTCTTGCTCAGTGTGATAATTCCCTGAAGTCATTGTGGGTAGGAGGTAGAGACTCAGTAGGCAATCAGTGAACATTCACTACTGGATTGCTCTGCAAATTGCTTTTATTTTAACTTGATATTGTGTCTTTTAAAAAAAATTGAGTCAGAGTCTCATTCTGTCGCCCAGGCTGGAGTGCAGTGGCATGCTCACGACTACTGCAGCCTCAACCTGCTGGGTTCAAACGATCCTTCCGCCTCAGCCTTCCAAGAAGCTGGAACTACAGGCATGCGCCACCAAGCCCGGCTAATTTTTTGATTTTTATTGTAGAGATGAGGTCTCACCAAGTTGCCAGGGCTGGTCTCAATCCCGTGAGCTCAGGCATTCTATCATCTCGGTCTCCCAAAGTGCTGGAATTATAGGTGTGAGCCACTGCGCCCTGCTTTTTTTTTTTCTTTAAAATTGGGGTCTCACTCTGTTGCCAGGCTGGAGTGCAGTGTTCATGATCACGGTTCACTGCAGCCTCGATCTCCCGGGCTCAGGTGATTCTTCTGCCTCAGCCTCACAAGCAGCTGGGTCTACAGGCTCATGCCACCATGCCAGGATAATCTTTTGATTTTTTTTTTTTTTTAGAGATGGGGTCTCGCTTTGTTGCCCAGGCAGGTCTTGAACTCCTGGGCTCAAGCAATCCTCCCGCCTCAGTCTCCCAAAGTGCGGCGATTACAGACATGAACCACTGTGCCCAGATGAGTTATGTCTTGAAGATTTCTTATGGCAGGACCTACGGGGGCCACACGGTCTGAACAGATGGATAATATTCCACTCTGTGGGTGTCCAGAATGTGTTTGACTGTTCCTCGCTGCCTTGTATAACCCTCCTGTGCTGGGAAACCTGCTGCTGTGTGAATGGAAAGGTCCAGGCTGCTGCCCTCATTGGCCAACTGGGCCTTGGGTTTGGAGCATAGAGCTCAGTAAGCAGGAGGGGTTCAGGACACTTTCTGGGGGACGGGGGCGGGGTGGGGGAGCAGCAGCATCTGGAAGCATATCCATGGCACACACATTGGCGCTTTCCATTCCAACCTGACCGCTCTGGGTCCAGGGTCCTCAGCTTTCTGGCTACAGTCAATTACAAATGCCATGAATTATTTGCAGCAGCTCCTATCAGGAGGTGGAGTCTATGCCCCATCTTTGAATCTACTCTGGCCTTGGTATGTCGGAGTGTCTCAGGCCGCCCCCCTGCGGCCGCGAGAGACCTTGTGTGTCACATCATGGAACACTGCCACCCTGTGACCAAGCCTGGGATAGTGTCTACCGGGATGAGAGACCATAAGGAGAGAGAGGTCCCACCTCAACCCAGCTCTTCCAGTCGTCCCAGGGGAGGATTCTGAACTGAGCCCAGTTGACATCATGTGGGGCAAAGATGAGCCATCCCTGCTGAGCCCAGTACAAATCACAACCCTCAGGGTCATGTGCAAATGAATGGCTTTGTTTTAAGCTACTAAATTTTGCAGTAGTTTGTCCCTTAGCAAAAGTGAACTGAACATGAGCCTTACTTATTCCTGCTCAACTCCTAAGTGTAGTTCTCTGGCCTTCCCATCAGTTCTGGGAGCTTTCCTAATTCTTCCCATAAACCTTTTTGGCTTAAGTTAACTGGAGGTGGTTTCTGCTGTTTGCAACTGAGAACCCTGGCTGGTGACTTCAGGTAATAGACTCAGAGAAATAGTGGGTTGAGAGCAGAGAATACCACATTTGTACATACCCACCAGAGTAGCTAAAGTTACAAAACAAAAACGGACAGTACAAAGTGTTAATGAAGATGAGGATCAACTAGAACTCTCACTGCTGGAGAGAGTGAGTATACATTGGTACAACCACTTGGGAAAAGCATTCGGTTATATCCACGAAAGCAAAACATATGACCCGTCACTATAAATCCCAGACAACGAGTCCACCAAGAGATATGCATAAGACTGTTCCTAGAGACCCTTACCTAATGCCATGTACAAAAACTAACTAAAAGTGGGTCACAGACATAAATGTAGGACCGAAAACTATAAAATTCTTAGAGGAAACAACCGGAGGAAATCTTCATGACAATGGATTTTGCAATGATGTCTTAGATATGACACCAAAGCCATAGGCAACAAAAGAAAAAGTAGACAATGGCTGGGCGTGGTGGCTCAGTCTGTAATCCCAGCACTTTGGGAGGCCAAGGCGAGTAGACTGCCTGAGCTCATGGGTTCGAGACCAGCCTGGGCAACTTGGTTGAGACCTCGTCTCTACAATAAATCAAAAATTAGCCAGGCGTGGTAGCACGCGCCTGCAGTTCCGGCTACTTAGAAGGCAGGCTGAGATGGAAGGATCGCCGGAGTCCAGCAGGTTGACACTGGAGTGACTGTGAGCATGCCGTTGCACTCCATCATGGACAACAGAGTAAGACTCCAACTAAAAACAAAAACAAAAAATTGGCTGGGCATGGTAGCGCATACCTGTAGTTCCGACTACTTGAAAGGTTGAGGAGGAAGGATAGCCGGAGCCCAGCAGGTGGATGCTGGGGTGACTGTGAGTGTGCCACTGCACTCCAGCCTGGGTGACAGAGTGAGACTCCAACTCAAAAAAGAAAAGAAAAAGTGGACAAATTGGACTCCAACAAAATCTAAAAATTGTGTACCTCAAAAGACACTATCTACAGAGTAAAAAGAATGGGAGAAAATATTTGCAAGTCTCATATATCTAATAAGGGATTAACATCCAGAATATAAAAAGAAACTCAACAATAATAACAACAAAAAATAATTTAAAAATGGGCAAAGGACTAGAATAGATGTTTCTTCAAAGAAGATATACAAATAAAGGCCAAGGAACACATGAAAAGATGCTCAATATCGCAATCAGGGAAATGCAAATCAAAACCACGACATATCACTTTGTACCAATTAGAATGGCTACTGTAAAAACAAACAATCAGAAAATAACAAACATGGGTGAGGATGTGGAGAAATTTAAACCCTTGGCATTGCTGTTGAGAATAGACAGAGATGCAGCTTCTGTGGAAAACAGGATGGTGGATGGTGGTTGCTCAGAAAATTAAACGTAGAATTACTAGTTGATCCAGCAATTTCACTTCTGAGTATACACTTGGAAGAAGTGGAAGCAGGGACTCAATCAGCTTCCCGTTCACTAATGTCCATGGCAGCGTTATTCACGATAGCCACAAGGTGGAAACAACCCAGTTTGTCTATCCACAGATGAATGGGGAAACAGAATGTGGTCCATTCATGCAATACAATGTAATATAATTCAGCTTTAAAAGGGAAGGAGATTCTCACATAGGCTACAGCAGGGGAGACATGAGGCTGTGAGATAAGTCAGACACAAAAGGACAAGTCATATGGGATTCCACTCAGGTGAGGTCCCTAGAGTCATCAAATTCAGAGACAGAAAGCAGCATGGAGGCTGCCCGGGGCGGGGGGGGGGGGGTC
>NW_007067417.1:203747-226285 GCF_000164805.1 Carlito syrichta
GGGGGGGGGGGGGGGGGGGGGGGGAGGGGGTGGGAATTAGTGTTTAATGGGGACAGAGTTTCAGTGTGGGAAGATGAAAAAATTCTGGAAACAGATGGTGATGATGGTTGCACAACAATGTGAATGTGCTTACGTCACTGAATTGTACACTTAAATGGTCAAATGGTAAATTTCAAGTTATGCCTTGTAAATTTTATAACAATAAAAATGACACGGTCTCCCTAGGCAGTCTGAGTCACCCCAGTGAATCTGAGGGCCCAACAGCTTTGGAAAACTCTAGCCCATGTAGAAGTTTCTTACACAGCTCCTAGCATATCGTAGTTATTCAATATATATATATTTTTTTGAGTTGGAGTCTCATTCGGTCGCCCAGACTGGAGTGCAGTGGCTGCTCCCGGCCACCGCAGCCTCGCCTGCTGGGCTCTGGAGATCCTTCTGCCTCAGCCTTCCGAGTAGCCAGAATTACAGGCATGTGCTACCACGCCCGGCTGATTTTTTGATTTATTGTAGAGATGAGGTCTCGCTGCCCAGGTGGGTCTCGAACCCGCAGGCTCAGGCAATCCACTCACCTCAGCCTCCCAAAGCTTGGGATTACAGGCTGAGCCACCGAACCCGGCTTATTCAATATTATTTATTTATTTATTTATTTATTTATTTATATTTGAGTTGGAGTCACTCTGTCGCCCAGGCTGGAGTGCAGTGGTACACTCACGGCCACTCCAGCGTCAACCTGCTGGGCTCCGGTGATCCTTCCTCCTCAGCCTTCCAAGTGGCCAGAACTACAGGTGCGCGCTACCATGCCTGGCTAATTTTTTTTTTTATTGTAGAGACGAGGTCTCGCCAAGTCTCCCGGGCTGGTCTTGAACCTGCGGGCTCAGACAATTCACTCGCCTCGGCCTTTCAAAGTACTGGGATTACAGGCTGAGCTACCGAGCCCAGCCATAAATATTTATTTTTAAAAAAACGCTCATAGAAGTCTTATTCAAAATACAAAAAAAACCCCCAAAAAACCCCACAAAAAAACAAAAACCAAATACCCATTACTTATAGGTTGATTAACTGGGGCATAGTCATGGGATGGAATCTTACTTCAAAGAAGTTTAGCTACCAAGAACAACATGGCGTGGGGCTCATAGGCATAATGTGGAATAGAAAAAGACGGACTGACAGTAGACGATGTGTGCTGTGAGATTCCATCTGTACGAAGTTCGCGAGCAGGAAAGACCCCACTGTGTTGGGAGAATTCCCAAATGGTTCTGGGGAGGGCAATGTTCTCAGGCCTGGTTACATGGGTGTCTGCGTGTAATGGAAAAGTCAGCCGAACTCCACACATCCTGCCTGGTATGTGTGTGTGTGTGTGTGTGTGTGTGTGTGTGTGTGTGTGTGTGTGTGTGTGTATGATACAACAATTCAATTGCTTCTAAAAACCCCATCAGCATCCAGGGAATCTGGCATCGCACACAGAGGTGGCAGCCGGCTGGTTGGGTCGTTGCCCATGGTCACCTGGAATGAGGCGCTCCCTGGAGATCACATGTGGGGTCAGGGTTGCTGCACAAGAAAAAGTATGCAGAACGAAGTATATTCAGGCACCCAAGGGTCGGGGGCAGTCGCATCTAAGAGGGCTGGGGAGCCGAAAGGTAACAACAAGCTTAAGTTCCCAGTGCTTAGCCTAAGTCACGGATGGAGACACAGAGACTTTCTATGACCATGGTATTGGGTCTCTCATCTTGGGCAGCTGCAGAGCTGAGCAAACTGGCACTAAATGTATAGTTTGATCCAGTGCAGGGCGGGACTTGGGGGTCCTTAGGTACACCATTTGAGGAGGTGCTCGGGCTTATGGGCTAGACGGCTGGTAAAAGCCCATTGACCTTTTCTGCTCCCTCCTTCCTGCTGCCTGAAAGGCAAAAGTGATGGTTGGAACCTCAGCAGCCATTGTGGACCATGAAGTAAGCTCGAGGGGGGCAGTCATAAGAGAATGGTATAGAAAAGAAAGGGGGCTTTTCACTTTTATCTAGCGGAGTCTCATAAAAGACTGTCGTTTCTCTTTTACATGAGATAAAATTTTTAAAAAATCTCATACAAGCTATAGCTATGATGGGTCTTCACTATTTGAAGCCAAAGTTAAAAATATCCAGTACAGGTGCATCCATCAGCTGCTGGCTTTGCGTGCTAGCTTGAGCAGCGGGGAGTGGTGCTAATTATCTCCTCAATTGGTTGGCTGAGAACTGGAGTCACTGGTGGCTCATGACTTCCTTGGCATGAGGTAGGGAGAGGAATCCAAGGAATGCAGAAGCCAGGAACTGCGACATGTGTGCCGTGTGCAGGCCGGCCCTTGCCTCTTCTCTGGACAACCCGGAAGACCTCCTCCCCCAAAACCCGGGGAAATGTGCTGAGGAAAGAGACACCCGCTTCTGAGGGAGTGCACTTGTGGCTTGTCTCTCTGTAGGTCAGAGAGGCCCCTGGGACATACTGCAATCGCAACCTCTCCCCATGCTGGCTGGCCATGCCATGGGCGGGACTGAAACAGGCGGGTGGCTTGCAAAACTCCTACTTGCAAAACTCCTACTTGATTTGTAGCATAAAAATACTCAAGATCCAGTGAACAAAGGCAACTTGAGCTGTCATGATAGTCGCGGCCTCTCCCCCAATTCCTGGATCCAACGTCTTAGAGGAAGAACCCGGTAATAAAGCAGGGAGCGGCTCTGTGTGGGTCTCAAGGACTTGGTTTGCAGAGGAACTTAAAGTACACCAGGCGCTGCTGCTGTTTCAGATGTGGCTGATCAGAACAAGTGAATACAGCCCTGCATGCCAATACAGCTCTTACTGTGAGCAATTCCTTCCCTCCCCCCTTTTCCCTCTCTGCCTCCCTCTTGGTTCTCTTCTCCTTCTCTCCTCTCCCCCTTCCCCTTTCCCCTTTCTCACTCTCCCTCCTCTTCCTCCCCACCTCTGTCTCTGTCTGTGTCCCTCCCCCTCCCGCGTGCACAGACACACCCTGCCTCAGGAGTTCACAGCTGTCTCCTTGTGTCCACCTCCTGTCATCTCTTCATGCTACGGTCATCACACCGGACCCAAGCAAACACAAGTGGCTGCCCCGTGTGGCCCTGGTCACTTAGAAAAGGGCACAACCTTGTTGGGTCACTGTGGGCTTTCAAGGTGACCCATGCCATACCTGGGGTGTGGCTCCGGTCCTTAACTAGAGACCCAAAGTCTGGTGTCAGAGCGTGAGACGGCCCATCACTGATGCAGTGACCGTGCATGCGGCCTCTACGACCAGGCGGCCTCCGGTGGGGGACTCCAGATGCACAAAGGCTCTCTGAGGGGCTGCAGGAGCCACCCGATGGGAGGATACCCAGGGGACACTGAGACAGGAGATAGCTAGAGAAGGGCTAGGCAGACAGACAGGCGAGTCCTCTGGTAACAAAGTAGTGAACTCCTGGCAGGTCTCAGCCTCAGCGTCAGGTAAACAAGCTCCCTGCGAGTCTCTCAAGCTAGAGCTAAAGTCTTCACTGCTGGGATCAAAAAGCAACCAATTAGCTCACTATTAGGCCCCTACCTCCTGGTCCTTAATATGGACCAATCAAAACACCAGCAGCTCACAGCTAGTGCGAGCCAATCAGCTTGGACTTAGGGCTATATAAGCACCCGGTTTTCAACTCCAGAGGGGCAACTCCTTCAAGTCCCCTCCCACTGTGGGAGCTTCTCTGTCCTCTCAGAAAATCCTGCTTTCTCACTTTCCGGCTGTCCGTGTCCCTCATTCTTCCTGGGCATGAGACAAGAACCTCGACCCTGAAAAGCTGCGACCTGAAGAGCTGCAGGTCGTCAGAGCCGAAAAGCCGTGCACTCCAGAGGCTGGCTTGCCAGAGCCTAGCTGAGCCAGGAGAGTTGTGGGAAAAAGGCGAGCCTCCGAAGCCGAGACACCCAGGGGGCTAGGCTTGCCAACCCACTGAATCACAACACTCTCAGGGCTTGGCTTGCCAGCCCATTAGAGCTAACACTTCCGGGACTAGGCTTACCAGTTCCTTGATGACCCTCTCTGGGGCTTGGCTGGCCGATCCACTGAGCTGACACTCTTGAAGCCCAGGCTGACCTGAAAAATCTGCATCAACATTGGGGGTTTGGGGCTGAGTACCCAGGAAACGTTGGGGATTTGGAGCTGAGTGGTGTCCTCTGCAGCAGGGAAGCTTGTTCTTCCCAGGTCACAGTCAGCTTTGGCCCAGACACCCAAGCACGGGTGCCGAGCTGCCCTCCTGAGCTGGATGGGATCTGAACCATGTGGCCACAGGTGGACATGGAACCCTTGGGAGCAGCCAGCAGTGCCTGGAGGCCCTGGTGATGTGCATCTGTGACACGTTCACCACCCTCTACCCACAGGCTCCTGGGACCTTCTGGGGTGTCCCCAGTACCAGGGTCTGGGGAGGGGGAAACCCCAGCTTGGGTTCAGATTGACTGCAGTCTAATACCAGATGGGAGTGGCTTGTTGCCCAGCAGGAAGATGACCTTGACTGGGGAGAACATTAGGCAGCAAACCCCATTGTCTGTGTGGAGAGCGGGAAGGGGCCCTGGGCCACATGACCTGTGTATGTGGCTCGTGGTTGGTTAGAGTCTGGGGCTGGCGAGAACAGTGACAGCAAACTCTGGGGAGAGCACGGAGACAGACATCTCAGAATAGCCACGGAGGTGAGGACGCTTCTGTCCTGTGACCGTCTGTTGAAGGCCCCTGCTGCAGTTCCAGGCTGGGGTGTTCACTCCACGGGGACGAGTCTATGAGTGTCCCTCGGCCGCCTCTCCAGCCATAGGGGCCTGTTCAGCTGGCCAGAGAGGTAGCCAGGTGAGAGGGAGGGAGGCTTTGCACGGGCTCGCTTCTGCCATGTCATCGAGGCTGGTGTGATCCAACCTTGTGCTCCTGACTCCTCACCTGTCACCTGGATGCCCGGGGAGCAACCAGCTCCCCTGATGGCAGCTGCTTGTGGCCAACACCTTCCATTGAAGGAGGAGGCGGTGGCTCATCCCTGCAGAACAGACCGTTGTTCTAGATTTGGATTGGAGTAGAACTTGCCTCCATGGTATGACCCTCTGTGCCACCAGACCTGTGCTATCCAGACGCCGGTCCTGCCAGGCTGGTCGCCCACAGAACAAGCAGGTGGCCGAGGAACAACAGCCCAGGCCATCACAGGTGTCACCTATCACACATCACACATTCAAGGCCCTATAAAATGGGAAGGCTGGGACAGAACGGAGGCTCAGGAAAAAAAATGCAGGAACCTGAGTCCCAGGACATGCGGGTGGCAGATCAGCCAATCCCAGAACTACCTACTTCCAGATTCCTTAATAAATCCTTTCATCGTTCACTGCAACAATAAAAAATGTCAGCCAGGCACAGTGGCTTGCGCCTGTAATCCTAGCATTTTAGGAGGCCTAGTCAGGAGGATTGCTTGAGCCCAGGAGTTGGAAACCAACCTGGGAGACCCTGTCTCTACAAAATATCAAAATATTGGCCAGGTGTGGTGGCATGTACCTGTAGTTCCAGCTACTCGGGAGGTTGAGGCGAAAGGATCTCCTGAGCCCAGGAGGTTGAGGCTGTGGTGAGCCATGAGCATGCCACTGCACTCCAACCTGGGTGAGAGTGAGACTCCCAATTGAAAAATAAAAAAATAAATAGTGCTGTCCTCCTGCCCGTGGACATGCCAGCTCATAGTCCACCTGTGGCTCTCCCGTGGTCAGAAGGCACATGTGTGAGATGTAGTGCCCCAAGTGGTGCACTCGTCACCCAGAGCAAAGCTCGGCTGGCTTGGGGTTTTATACATGAGAGAGGACTGTTCCACCAAGAGACCTCACCCTGTTTTATCAACTGGCGGTGAAGACGGGCATGTGGCCCCTGGGACCCCTTGTGCGTTTGTGTGAACGGTGACACAGGCAGGAGCATGGCACTGGCCAGGATGCCCAGTCCTGATGTCCCTGGGGGATCAGGGCTGCCACTCAAAACTGCAGCGATTCCCGGGGGTGTCTCTTCAAACCACCACACCCACAGTCTCCACATCAGGCGCCAGCCTCCTTCACAGGTGGGACCCACAGAGCTCAGAGCTCTCTGGAATGAAGACCCCAGTTACCTCCCCTGGCCTGTCCCCTCACTGCTGAGATGCTGACCGCAGGCAAGGGAACATGGAGTGGATGGACAGAAGAGCTGCCATGGTCTGGGGATTAACTAGAGACACGGAGACTGAGTCCACTTTTTTGTTGCGTCTGCTACATAGCATGGCGAAATTTCCTGTCTTTCTTCTTCCTGACCCCGTGGTACTGTCCCCAGTGCTGTGGTGTTGGTTGTGGTCAATGGTGTGATGCAGTCCATTGCTTTTTTTTCCCCCCAAGTTGGAGTTTCACTCTGTCACCCAGGCTGGAGTGCAATGGCATGCTTTCGGCCACCACAGCCTCAACCTACTGGGCTCAGGAGATACTTCCGCCTCAGCCTTTGAAATCGCTGGAACCACAGATGCACGCCATCACACCCGGTTAATTTTTTGGTGTGTTGTAGAGACAAGGTCTCCAAGTTGTCCAGGTTGGTCCTGAACCCCTGGACTCAGGCAATCCTCTCGCCTCGGCCTCCCAAAGTGCTGGGATTACAGGCTGAGCCACCGCACCCGGCCTGCTTTTTAAATGTTGAGAGGACCAAAATGGAAGTGGAGGAGGGGATGTCCTGCCAGAGTGGCAGACCTGGGGCCGGATGCAGGATCAGAGCCCAGGACACAGGCCGACCCTCCATAAGGTGGAGTTGCTCCGTGGGCGGGAGGCTCTGTGTTTCTGCTTTGTTTTCTGAGTAGAGTGGGGAGAGGGTGTGTCGGGTGTTGGCTGCTGTCTTGGCTGCCCAGCATCTGAACCTCCCTCCCATTGGGCGAGCCCTTGTGCCGCTTCCCCTTCTGAAGGCCAAAACAGTCCAGATGATAGTCTTCTCAGGCCCTGGCCAAGGGCAAGCACATGCCTGTGCTTAGCCAATCAGAGGCTTCCCAGGGGACCCTCTCTTGGAGCGGGTTGCAAAGAAGCGGGTGCTTGTGGTGGGGGTGGCGTTCAGTGCCCAGAGCCTGTCATGGCATTCTTTTTAAATTTTTAAAAATTTTTTTGAGTTGGAGTCTCCGTCACCAAGGCTGGAGTGCAGTGGCACACTCATGGCCACCCCAGTGTCAACCTGCCGGGCACTGGCGATCCTTCCGCCTCAGCCTTCTAAGTAAGTAGCCAGAACTACAGGCACGTGCTATCACGCCCAGCTAATTATTTATTGTAGAGGTGAGGTCTTGCCAAGTTGCCTGGGCTGATCTCGAACCCGCGGGCTCAGGCAATCCACTCGCCTCAGCCTCCCCGGGTGCCATGGCATTCTAACGGGATGTCCCTATGACCTCCAAGTGGGTTCTCCAGCATCTTTCCAGAACATCCCTCTTCTGCCTGACTCATTCCCTCATGGGAGCTTTTCATCTGTAGCCAGCACCCTGTCGATGGTACTGAGGTTGTCTCCAAGTTTCTTTCCTACAAATAAGGCCGAGAGGAGAGTCTCGGTCACTCACCCCTGTGCACAAGGATATACAGAGGCAAGGTTCCTAACTCCTGCCACTCCTGCTCCCTGGGACCACCCTCCTCCCAGTGTCTGCAGTCTCCACACCCCAGGCCGGCCATGGCGTCACAGAGATCCTGACCCACCCAGTGGGTCCAGCCCGGATCCTGCCACCACAGCAACGCTGGGGATGACACAGCCCCACTTTGCAATCACTCTAGGCCTGACACCTACTTGCTACTGCCCTGTCCCCACTTGTCCATAGCTTCACAAGGACGGGGACTCTGCCTTCTCCCTGTCCCCCGGAGCCTGGCACACCCGGCCTCTGAACGCAGTACAGACCTGAAACGCTTCCGCATGAGCAAATGTGGGAGCCGCAGTGTGCCTTTAATGACCTCAGACCAGTGACGATAGCGGGCTGAGCGGCTGAAGAGGTGTGGGAGCCCCACGGTGGCCTGCCTTGTGTGGTAGACACCAGTTGAAAGCTACCAGTAATTTCTTTAAGCTCAGAGATCAGGGGAAGCAGGGGGACACCTGGCGGCCACTGTCGAAAGCAGCTGCAGTGCGGAAGGAGGCCCAGAAGGGAGCCCTCAGAGCCAGTCCTGGGCTGGGCCCGGTTCCTGGGTGGAGTCCCTTACCACCCTTGCCCCAGTCAGCCCCTGGGCCACGCTGCCTCATCATCGCCCGTGGAGTTGGTCAGGTAGAAGGGGCGGATGACCGCACGGAAGCCACTGAAGGACCCTGCTGGGCAGGGGAAGAAGGACGCGCTTCTGGAGCCGTTGGTGTCCAGGGCACTGGGGATGGCGGCCTTTGGGCCCTCGAAATTCGTGACGTCTGCCACGAAGCGCTCTCCACAGAGCATCAGGGCTTTGTTTTCATAGGTGATGGTGGGATCTGAGTAGTCAGACTTGGTGAGACCCAGGATAGGGAGCTCGTCCGAGGAGCACGAGAACCCGTAGTTCCAGCAGCTCTGGACAGTGGGGAGGTAGACCAGGGACCAGGACACGCTCTTGGCCTGGAAGAGGAAGCTGGGGTGTGGGGGGGTCTGGAAGGACTGGTAGGGGTTGTACTTGTAGCTGGAGGGACTGTAAGCAGATTTAACGAGAGAAGCCCTCTGTCTGGGCTGGTAGACCAGCTGCGGCACGCTACGGGAACCGGCTGTTACGGAAGCGCTCCAGGTGGGTGAGGTGTAAATGCGGGGCTTGTAGGTGTCCTCGGTGAGGTTCAGGCCTCTGTACTGGGCCAGCAGCTGGAAGGGTACGGTGTGGAATTCCAGGGCCTGCAGAATCTTCTTCTGGAACAGGGCCTCGTGACTCTGGTACAGGGACAGGTTGAACTGCAGCTCGAAGAGCTCCTCGGGCCGCATCATGGGGAAGCGGACCTTCTCCACCAGGCCTGCCGTCTCCTCGTGGGAGGCCCACTCCTCCCAGCTCCAGGTGTCCACGGCCTTCAGCAGGGCCAGCTCGCTGGGCACAGCCAGCTCACTCCTGCCGAGCAGCTGTTGGAGCAGGGACGTGGGGACGCTGGGCCAGGCCTCAGCCTGAGTCAGGGCTTCGAAGTTCCAGGCCAGGAATCGCACACAGAGCTCCTCCAGCAGGGAGTCCCCGGTGGCCAGCGCGTAGGCGTACAGGTCCAGGGACGTCTGGAAAGAAGCATCCTGGGGGAGGAGGATGGCGAAGAGGCTGGCGCAGTATCTCTGCAGCTGCTTGGCCTCATAGGCAGAGGCCAGCTTGTGGAAGCACTTGACCGATGACAGGGAGATGTCGATCCTTCGCGAGTAGAAATACCTGAGGAGGGAGGGTGAGAGCTGGCGCCTGCCCTGAGGGACAGCAGGGTGCCTGGGCCTGCCTTCTGACACAGCCATCCACTGCGCGGCAGGTCTGAGTGTGCGCAGACGTGTGAATGAGCGTGTGTGGGTGTGCGTGCAAGTGTGTGAACGTGGTCTGTATGCACATGTGCCTGCATATGAGTGTGTGTGCGCAGATGTGTGAGCGGGCATGTGTGAGTAGGTGTGCAAGTGTGTGTGGTGTGAGTGTGCACATGTGTATGAGTGTGTGTGAGTGGTGCGGTGAGTGGTGAGAGCACATGTGAGCGTGTGCATGAGTGTGTGTGGTGAGTGTGCATGTGTGTATGTGTATATGGGTGTGTGGCGTGAGTTTGAACATGTGCATGCGTATGAGTGTGAGTGGTGTGTGAGTGTGCACGTGTGCACACATGAGTATCTGTGGTGTGCAGATGTATGAGTGCATGTGGGTATGTGTGCAAGTGTATGTGGGTGTGTGGTGTGAGTGTGCACTTGTATGAGATTTGAGTGTGTGGGTGTGCAAATGTGTGTGTGTGTGTGTGCATGCATATGAGTGGGGGTGTACAGATATGTGAGTGGGCATTTGTATATGTGCAAGTTTGTGGTGTGAGTGTGCACACATGAGTATGCATGTGTGTGCATGTGTGTGTGTTCTTACAGTCTTGCTGCGACTGTGTCCTTACCCTGACCCGGGTTGGTGTCTTTTGGAGAGGAGAGGACAGGCTGGGCTTGGTGGCTCAGCCTGTCATCCCAGCACTTTGGGAGGCCGAGGTCAGTGGATTGCCTGAGCCTGCAGGTTTGAGATCAGCCCAGGCAACTTGGCGAGATCTTGGCTCTACAGTAAATCAAAAATTAGCCAGGCATGGTAGCACATGCCTGTAGTTCTAGCTACTTGAAAGGCTGAGGCAGAGGGATTGCCGGAGCACAGCAGGTCGACGCTGGGGTGGCCGTGAGTATGCCACTACACTCCAGCCTGGGCGACGGAGTGAGACTCCAACTTAAAAAAAAAAGAAAGAAAGAAAAGAAAAGAGGAGAAGACGGAGTCGCTGGGCACTCCCAGAGCTTGAGGATGAGGGTGGCTCACCTGAGAAAGTCTCTGACCATCGGCACACACTCAGCATCCACGTTCATAGTAATGCTGCTGCCTGGCTTCTTCCACAGGGCCTGGGCCTCGGGGTTGGTGGTCAGGATGAGTGTGTGGCCACAGAGGCCCAGGACGTCTTCCTCCTGTGCCCGCACCTTGATGGACAGGTCGCAGCCCTGCTGGCTGTCAAAGATCTGGCCCAACGCAGCAGACAGCTCCCCAGAGAGGTCGAGGGTATGGCTGCTCCTGGTTTCTAAGAAGCAGAAGAGATGTGGGCTATGTTAGGAGGCCAGGGCTCTGCCACTTGCTTGCTCTGTAGTCCTGAAAACTGTTGTCCTCTGGGGTCAGCGTCTTTGTCTTAAATTGCAGGATTAGTGCCTGCCCTCTCTACTCAGAAAGGCTCCTGGGAAGATGAAGGACAGGACAGACCGGAACGTATCTCACTCCTGGAAGACAAGGTGTTGTTGTCCTTGGTGGCCGCAAGGCCCCCTCCCCACTTCTGTGGAACGGGAGTGGCTGAGACCCTGGCCAGCCTCTTCTGGGTCCCCGTTTTGGCCCTCTGCTCTGCTCCCCAGATTCAGGTGCCACTTCCAGGTGGGGGACTTGGTGGTGCTGCCCTCCGAAACCCTCCACCCTCGCCTTCCAAACCCATCCATGCATCCGTCTCCACAGACGCCACCCTTCTAAAACAAACCACTATGACACAGTCCGAAAAGTTAGGGTCCTAGGGCAGCCCAATTTTAGAGTTTTGGGGCTCTCCAGCACCCTCCTGAGGGGTTGGGGCCTAGAGAAGTTATGAGAGGCTTTGGGGGGGATAGTGTGCAGTCCCCCCCTTCTCCATCCCCTCTCAAAACCTGTCTCAGAGTTAAATCCTACTGGTTCTTTCTTTGCCACAAATAATTTGAAGCAATTTTGATGCTTAAACAGGGTGGGCTTGGCCTTGATCCTTTTCACATCTGAGATGCACAGAACCTCCTAACAGCACCCCCCCTTCCCCCTGGATGCCCCTACTAGAGGCCGCTCTTGCTCTTCAACCTTGGCCCCTCAATGCCCCGCATGACCCAGGGCCGTCTCCTGTGGCCTTCCCCATCGTGAGACCCTCCAGCCAGGCTCTGCTCCAGCAGCTGGTCCATCCTGGGGGGAGCACAAGGGCTCCCTGGGATTTGATCTCTCCATGCCTCAGGGGGGCCCCGGCTCAGAGCAGAGGGCGGAGGGCAGGGAGTGCCCCAGACCCCGGGTGCCAACCCAGGAAGAACCACAATTGGCAGCAAGAGGGGCAAGAACAGCCATAAAACTCGACCCAGGGCCTCCAACGCTGGACACCCGTCTGCTGCTCACAAAAACACGATGCCGGCGATGAAGAAGGTCTCACGCTGGCCGGGAACAAGGCCCTCATCGGAGCACCTGTGAAGCAGCTCCAGCAAGGGCAGGGAAAGGTGTTCGGGACGAGAGCTCGTGGATGCCTGGGGCTTGAGAGCCCCTCTGTGCCGACGGGGAGGAGCGCCTGGGAAGTTCTGTGTGTACAGGTATCTGCTTCACGTGGGGGCATGTGCTGGGCGGGGCAGGGGGACAGGACCCCGGGCACGCCGGGGGCTCGGGATGAAGGTGCGCCCCGCTCACCGTTGGCGCAGACCACGCCGGCATCCTTCTCGTGCCTACAGTTGCTCTTTAGCCAGCCCAGGGATGTGCAGTTGGCCAGCGAGGGCTCCGCTCCTGTGCACTGGACCTCATCCAGCATGATGGGGCCTGATCCTGTGGGCACAGCAAAGGACAGAGGACAGGGAGCATGAGCTCAGAAAAAGCCTACGGGGCCGTTAGGGGAATGGTTGCCACGTTCCGCTCCCGCACGCACCACCAGTATGCAGGCCTGTCACCCGGCTTACTTGCAGTGGGTCTGGATTGATGATTGTGACGTCACACCACAGACTCAGCCTTCATTTCTTTTTTTTATTCTCTTCTGAGTTGGAGTCTCACTCCGTCACCCAGGCTGGAGTGCAGAGGCACGCTCGTGGCCACCCCAGCGTCGACCTGTTAGGCTTTGGCACTCCTTCCGCCTCAGCCTTCCAAGTAGCCGGAACTACAGGCATGTTCTACCATACCGACTAATTTTTCGATTTATTGTAGAGATGAGGTCTCACCATGTTGCCCAGGCTGTTGTCACGCCCATGGGCTCAGGCAATCCCTCACCTTAGCCTCCCAGAGTGCTGGGATTACAGGCTTGAGCCACCACGCCCGGCCCAGCTTTCATTCTTATTAAGTCTGATAGCTGCTTCAGAGACATCAAATGCATTCACCATAATTTGTGTGACTATCCTTGCGGCTGAATATTTGAATTATTTCTCTCTTTCCTGCCTTGTCCTCCCAAAAATCACAACCTCTGGGTCAGTGGAACTCTTTCTGCATACAGATTTTTTTTTTTTTTTTTGAGTCAGTCTCACTCTGTTGCCCAGGCTGGAGTGCAGTGGCATGCTCACGGCCACTGTAGCCTTGACCTGCTGGGCTCAGGTGATCCTTCTGTCTCAGCCTTCTAAGTAGATGGGAACTTTCAGGTGTATGCTACCACATCCAGCTAATTTTTTTGATTTATTGTAGAGATGAGGTCTTGCCAAGTTGTCCAGGCTGGTCTTGAACCCGTGGGCTCAGGCAATCCTTTTACCTTGGCCTCCCAAAGTGCCGGGGTTACAGGCTTGAGAGCATACAGATTTTTATTTTGAGGGGAGATTGTTTCAGGAAGATAAATACCCTGGAGTGGAGTTTCTGGGATACGGGACACTGACACAAGGAATTTTTTTTTTTTTGTTGTTGAGTTGAAGTCTCATTCTGTTGCCCAGACTGGAGTGCAGTGGCACGCTCCCAGTCACTGCAGCCTCGACCTGCCAGGCTCTGGCAATCCTTCCGCCTCAGCCTTCCAAGTAGCCAGAACTACAAGTGAGCACTACCATGCCTGGCTAATTTTTTATTTTTATTGTAGAGATGAGGTCTCACCAAGTTGCCCAGGCGGGCCTCGAACCCGCGGGCTCAGGCAATCTACTCGCTTCAGCCTCCCAAAGTGCTGGGATTACAGGCTGAGCCACCGAGCCCAGCCACAAGGAGGTTCTTGAGTCACCCGCCCAAGCACCTGCCACTGCCACCAGGACAGAGTGAGCCTCCTTATGAGTTCCATCAGAACTTGATTAGTGCGGGCTTCTGCGTCATTGGAAATGCCTGCTAAATGAGCAGGGACACACTTGCAGATCTCTGAAGACTGCCTCCCTGTCTTGGAGGATTTGGTGGCTGCAAGTCTGTCTCAGCCTTGAGACAGGACAGCAGGTCCTACCTTGCCCGAAGGCGGCTCTGCCCAGTGCCTCGGTGGCGTTCTCAAACCCTAGGGCCCGGCACACGACGCTGGCATCAGTCAGGTCCCACAGGTTGTCACACACAGTGCCCCACTGGCCTCTGTAGAAGATCTCCACGCGACCCTGGTAGGAGGCACCCCCATCAGCTAGCCGCATGTCACCATCATTCATGCCTGCAGGGGAAGATCAGCCGGGAGGAGGTGGGGGTTGGAGGGGGCATCGCAGCCTCCCCACTTCCAGGGTTATCCTGGTGGCAGTGAGGCTCTCCCCAACTAGATGTGGCCTGCTGAACTTGTTTCCAGCACTTCAAGGCCCCAGAACCCAGCCGTGAGGGGCCACCCATAGGCGAGGAGATGGGCATAGATCTCCCCACCCCTCAACAGGCTACACTCCCACCCTTGTCTCTGGGGTCTGAGCCCTTCACAAGCGGAGAAGGGGCAGAAGAGCCCTCGGTTCTCCAGCCCCTGGGAGTTGGGGGGCAGGACCCAGTGGAGGGATGGGGGAAGGGAAGCCCCCTGCTAGCCCCACTTGAGGGTATCTGCAGCTTGTAGGGCCTGCAGGCCAGGGACCCCTGGAAACACGAGCAGGACATTTCCAGGGGAGAGGATAGAGTTCCTGTCCCACACATATGCTCTGGGACTTGGCCCACAAGTGCCCCCACCCTGCCAGAGCTGTCAGGGACAGGCAGTACCCGAATTTAGGGTCATCTGTGCTAAACGGTGATAGTTGGGGGTACCTCTGGCCTCTGTGAGGTCATCAGCATGGGCAAGGGCTCACAACACAAAGTGTACGGGCAAAGGCAGCTGCGAGGGACCCTTTGGAAGCCTGACCTGTGTCCCAAGGTCACTGACCTCACGCCCCCTCAGCAACTGGCCGGTTTGATTGGCCCTTCTGGTTCCCACTGGACGGAATGGGGAATTCCTCCATGTCCTCTCCATAACCTGTGTCTCACCTGAGCCAAAGTGAGTTCCAATCCCCCCAGATCCTATGGGCCACCAGCACGCAGGACACCCAGGACTTCAACTGGAGAGAAGGCCCAGCTAAGTCCTGGGGCCCAGGCACAGACCAAGCAAGGGTGCAGCAGCATCCTAGACTCTTGCTTTTGGCCATTCTTGGTGCTCAACTTACCTTGTGTCCCTGTGACCAGCAGCCACATCCAGAAGAGCCATGGGAGGGCCATGGCCTTGCCTGGAGTTCCCAGCCCTGTAGCAGAGGGAGGTGGCAGAGTGAGATGAGCAAGTGACCAGAGGACCAGGGAATGGTCTGCCCTTCCATCCCTCAGCACGGCTCATAGGCAGCTGGCTGTGGGGGAGGCAGGGTTCCACTCCTACAGGGCCGACCACACCCTTGGACAAGTGTGATGGACACCATGGATGAGGAGGCCCCAATGCCATGGGTGCCCCCTACGGGGCCCTTCACCTGATCTGCAGGGTGGTCCTGGATGAGTAAGCCTCGGCCAGATGAAAGGCTAGGCTAGGGGTGTTCCAGCGGTGAATACGAGAATAGGAGCCCAGGGGCCAGTGAACCCTTGGGTGCCTGGGTGAGAGTGTCACGTGGGCAGCATGGGGAGGGCGAGGCCGGGGATGCAGGCCCAGGTGCAGAGGTCTGGTTAAGAATTGGGCCTTATCTTCAGGCAACAGACCCCTGTGGAGAGTGTCCCAGGGGTTTGTGGCAGACAAAGATGAGGCCCAGGGAGTAGAAGAGAGGGGACTCCTTGGGAGGAGGCCACAGAATCTAGGCCAACAGGGAGATAGGTCAGGGTTTGGCAGTGTTTGGATGGGGAAGATGAACAAAAGGGGTCAGTGCTGCAGCCCAGGTCTCTGTGCAGCTGCTTTTGGCCTGATGCTCTTGTCTCTGTGTAATTCGTGTGTGTGTGTGTATGTGTGTGTGTGTGTGTGTGTGTGTGTGTGTGTGTGAGAGAGAGAGAAAGAGAGAGGGAAAGAGGGAGAGAGAGACAGAGAGAGAGAGAGAGGGAGAGAGACATAGGGGTGTGAGGAGGGGGAGAGAGAGAGAGAGACAGGATCTCACTCTGTGGCCCAGGATGGAGTGCAGTAGTGCCATCATAGTTCACTATAACCTTGAACTCCTAAGCTCAAGCAATCCTCCTGCTTCAGACTCCTGAGTAGTTGGGACTACAGGTATGAGCCATCATACCCAGCTAATTTTTAATTTTTGTAGAGATAGGGTATGTTGCCCAGGCTGGTCTCGGACTCAGGCTGGTCTCAAACTTCTGACCTTAAGCGGTTCTCTGGCTTCTGCCTCCCAAAGCACTGGGATTACAGGTGTGAGCCATTGCACTCAGCCCAGAAAAGTTCTTCTTGTTTTTGTTTTTTTTCTTTCTCTCTGAGTTGGAGTCTCACCCTGTCGCCCAGGCTGGAGTGCAGTGGCACACTCACAGCCACCCCAGCGTCGACCTGCTGGGCCCTGGTGATCCTTCCGCCTCAGCCTTCCAAGTAGCCAGAATTACAGGCGCGTGCTACCAAGTCTGGCTAATTTTTTAATTTATTGTTGAGACGAGGTCTCGCCAAGTTGCCCGAGCTGGTCTCAGGCAATCCACTTGCCTCGGCCTCCCAAAGTGCTGGGATTACAGGCTGAGCCACCAAGCCTGGCCTTTTTTTTTTCTCTTGAGTTAGGATATCACTCTGTTACCCAGGCTGGAGTGCAGTGGCATGATCACAGTTTACTGCAGCCTCGACCTCTTGAGCTCAGGCAATCCTCCCTCCTCTCAGTTTCTTGAGTAGCTGGGACTATAGGCATGAGACACCACATGTGGCCGATTTTTTAAATTTTTTTTTTTTTTTTGTAGAGATGAGGTCTTATGCTATGTTTCCCAGGCTGGTCTCGAACTCCTGGGCTCAAGCAGTCCTCCTGCCTCAACTTCCCAAAGTGCTAGGATTATAGGTATGAGCCACCGCACCTGACCATTATGAAATTCTTGCTTGCTTTTTATCTTCATCTGCAGTGACCTGCCACCTCACCTGTTTCCTACTCACACCCTGCACGTGGAGAGCCAGTTACTGCTTCTCTGGCCTAGTAAGAATCCTGTAGCAGCCGGGCTTGGTGGCTCAGCCTATAATCCTAGCACTTTGGGAGGCCGAGACCAGTGGATCACCTGAGCCTGCAGGTTCAAGACCAGCAACTTGGAGAGATCTCATCTCTACAATAAATGAAAAATTAGCCCGGCACGGTAGCGCACACCTGTAGTTCTAGCTACTTGGAAGGCTGAGGCAGAAGGATCGCTGGAGCCAGCAGGTCGAGGCTGGGGTGGCCATGAGCATGCCACTGCACTCCAGCCTGGGTGATGGAGTGAGACTCTGACACACACACACACAAAAGAATCCTGTGGCATCTGTCACTACTCGCTGCAGCCCAGCAAGTAGGTGTCTCGGCTGCTGGATGGTGCTGATGTGAGCACCGGCTGCGAGTCAGGGCCTGGTGACATTGTGGCTGCATGCTGGTCCCTTGGGACTAAGAGGGGGTCCCAGTGGACGGGTCAATGGCATCCCCCAGAGCTTGTCAGAAGTGCAAAGTCATGACCTGGCCTCACCCCTCGCATCGGATTAGGAAGACCTTTGGGGGCCTGGGTGCATTGACTGGTGGGAAGCTTTGCTCCAGACACAGGAACCCCTTGAAAAGGCAGCTCATGCACCAGCTCAAGGCCTCATTGGGACCCTGGAGAACAACTTAGGAACCCCAATTTTATCAGAGACTAAGCTGAAGCCCAGAGAGGCAGAATGGCTCTGAGCCCACAACTGGTGAGCCGCAGATGGGGGGTCTATCAGCGGAGCCCCCTCTCTTCCTTGCATCCATTTCAGCAGATGGCCAAGGGCCAGAGTGACCACTGTCCTGTGTACCGGGTATTGTGCCTGTTTTAGTACTGGGAGTCCACGTCCTGGGAAGCTCTTCGGTTCTGAGCACACTGGGATGGCTGGTCACCCTCTCCACTTCCGCCACCTGCCACTTTCTTCTCCGCTGCAACCACCAGGTTTTTTCTCCCAGGGACAGGAATTCAGGGCCTTGGAAAAAATGGCCAACCAAGCACCCAGTGCACAGTATGCAAATGTCACTGCCCTGTGGGTGGCAGTAGCTGCCCGGTTTTTCCTGATCCCTTCATATGGGAAGTTGGGACAAGGCCACCTATGCTGGCCCATATGGTGCCTTTGTGCAAATTTGAAAAAGGCACTCTTCCTTGGAGTGGGTACAAACCCAGGCCAGAACGTAGACTTGAGAGAGGGTAGAGGGCTGAATTTTTTTTTTTTTTTTGAGTTGGAGTCTCACTCCCTCGCCCAGGCTGGAGTACAGTGGCACACTTATGGCAACTCCAGCATTGACCTGCTGGGCTCCGGCGATCCTTCCACCTCAGTCTTCCATGTAGCCAGAACTACAGGCGTGTGCTACCATGCCTGGTTAATTTTTGATTTATTGTAGAGACGAGGTCTCACCAAGTTGCCTGGCTGGTCTCAAACCTGCAGGCTCAGGCAATCCACTCACCTCGGCCTCCCAAAGTGCTAGAATTACAGGCTGAGCCACCGAGCCTGAACTTTTTTTTCTTTTTTGAGTCAGAGTCTCACTCTGTCACCCAGGCTGGAGTGCAGTAGTATGCTCACAGCCACCCCAGCATCTAACTGCTGGGCTCTGGTGATCCTTCAGCCTCAGCCTTCCAAGTAGCCAGAACTGCAGGCGTGCGCTACCACACCTGGCTAATTTTTGATTTATTGTAGAGACGAGGTCTCTCCAAGTTCCCCAGCGTGGTTTCGAACCCACAGGCTCAGGCAATCCACTCACCTCAGCCTGGCAAAGTGCTGGGATGACAGGCTGAGCCACTGAGCCCAGTCAGAGGGCTGAATTTTAACCTGCTTGCCCCTTTAGCTGGTGTCCTTGTGCAGTGAGCAACTTTCCCAACTGTGCAGAGACCCTGTGGATCTGGAAGCAGTCATGATGGGCCCTGGTTCAGGATCCTCAGATCCTCAGCTCCAGACCTAGATGCAAACATGGGAGCATGACCCCCACTTGATGGTGTAGAGAGGGGTGCCCACCTGGAAGCGAGACAAGGCGCTTACCTGCCAGAAGCGGCTACTGATGGGTGTCCTGGAGCCTCCTGCTTCCCTTGAGGACAAGTCCTTCAACCAGGAAGCCCTCCCAGTGCAGGCGTGTTCAGGCTGATCCAAGGGAATGATTCAGAAAACAGAGTCTAGTTTCGATTTCCAGAAACCACCTGACCTGGATTTCTTCTGGGGTTGGCTGCTGAGGGTGGTTCCTGGAGACCTGCTTCTTCCTCTCAGCTCTGTCCAAGGCATTGGGATCAGCTTGGCAGTGGCCCAAGGCAGCAGTCTTGGCTGTAGTGACATCAACAGAAAATGCATCCAGGCTGGCACAGAGACTGGGGGCTGGAATTTGGGGAGCAGAAAGGGAAGCAGGGGATGGTGTGGAGAAGCAGAGGCTCCGGGCCAGTCTGGACCCGGCTGGGTGACCATGGACTCCCAACGAGTGCCCACGGTCCTTTCCCGGGTCGAACAGGTGGATGGCAGGTTGGATCCTCCCAGGGCGGCTGTTCACGTGCAAGTGACACCTCTCTGAGCACATGACATGCTGATCTCACAGGGGGCTTGCACCTCCAAGGCTCTACAGCCCTCTCCCCAAAGAGGAGGAGCTCTTGAGATCCAGATGTGCAGCTGACCAGTCGAGGAGCTGGACTCGTGACCTCTGACCCCAGAGCCTGGTCACCACAGACCGTGCCATCTACCCTCACTGTGGTTGCTCTCCTAATGTCTTCCTCACAATGGGACAGGGGACAGAGCCTCTTTGGTGGACATAAGTGGCTCTGTCCAGCTCACATCCATTCCCTTTCCTCCCACAGAAAGCCACTGCCCCGATTTTCCTTTGAGGAGTACCCCTTCACTCCCAGCTGTGTGGTTCCCGGAGAGCCCCAGGCTTGTGGTGTCTGACTGACCCAAACCTGGTTGTCTGAGCCCTGCCAGCCACACAGATGGCTTTGGGGAAGGCCTGTGAGCCCAGCCAGCCCAGGGAGAGCCAATTTCAAAATGAGGGAGAAAGTGAACACTGCAGTAGAGGTTTGGCATGCCCAGCTGAGAATGCCTGTGGGCAGAGCAGTGAGGTGAAGTGACCGGCCCAGGTCAGGGTCAAGCCTTGAACTCCACAGCTCAGTGAGGCAATCTGCAGCCTTTCCTGTTTCTGTCACTTGCACCCCATGGTTCTGGACCAGGGTTATCCCCTGGCGTGTACCCAGACCTCTCTGACAAGTGATTCTGAAAGTACGTTTTTATTTCTTTTGTGCAAATATCTAGAAGCATGATTACTGGCTCATACAGTAGATATCTGTTTAACTTTTTAAGAAACTGCCACATGGTACCACGTGCCTGTAGTTCCCACTACTTGGAAGACTGAGGCGGAAGGATAGCCTGAGCACAGCAGGTCGACACTGGGATGGTCATGAGCGTCCCACTGCACTCCAGCCTAGGTGACAGAGTGAGACTCTAACTCAAAAAAGAAAAAAAGAAAAGAAACTGCCAAACTGTTCTCCAAATTTGCCAAACCACTCTGCATTCCTACTAGCAATTTCGGAGCGTTGCCAATGGCTCTAACTCCTCACCAAGACTGACAAGTCTTTAAATTTAGTCCATTCTAGTGGGTTTGCAGGGGAGTTTTGTTGTGGTTATAATGACTAATGATGGTAAGCATCTTTTCGTGTATTTATTTGTCATTTATATAGCCTCCTTGGTGAGGTCTATTAAAATCTTATGCACATTTTTTTTTTTTTTTTTTAGAGTCCTACTCTGTTGCCCAGGCTAGAGTGTGGTGGCACACTCACAACCACCCTAGTGTTGAACTGCTGAGTTTTGGCACTTCTTCTGCCTCAGCCTTCCAAGTAGCCGGAATTACAGGTGTGCACTACCATGGCTGGCTAATTTTTTGATTTGTTATAGAGACAATGTCTTGCCAAGTTGTCCAGGCTGGTCACAAACCCCTGGGCTCAGACAGTCCTCTTGGCTTGGCCTCCCAAAGTGCTGAGATTACATATTTGAGTCACTGCGCCCAGTCTTATGCACATTTTTAAAGTGAGTTGTTGTAGCCTGGCTAAAAATCCTTTTAAAATTTACTTTTGGCCGGGCACGGTGGTTCATGCCTGTAGTTCCAGCTACTTGGAAGGCTGAGGCAGAAGGATTGCCTGAGCCCAGCCGGTCGAGCCTGCACTGGCCGTGAGTGTGCCACTGTACTCCTGCCTGGGTGACAGAGTGAGACTCCGACTCAAAACAAACAAATAAGTAAGTAAATAAAAGGTGTCTGGAGTCTCTCAAAGAGACAGCTTTATGTAAAATATTTTCCTTCTTCTTCTTCTTCTTCGCCAGGGTCTTACCTTGTTGCCCAGGTTGGAGTGCAGTGGCACCATCATGGCTCACTGCAACTTCGACTTCCTGGGTTCAGGTAATCCTTCTGCCTCAGCTTCCCGAGTAGAGACAAGGTCTCGCTATGTTGCCTAGGCTGGTCTTGAACTCCTGAGCTCAAGCAATTCTCCCACCTCAGCCTCCCAAAGTGCTGGGATTACAGGCATGAGCCACTGTGCCCAGGCTGATTTTCTCTCTTTATCTGTTATGTGATGTAATGCCAGAGCCAGTTTGGAAAGTAAACAGCATTACATAGCGTTACTAAAAAACCTGTCTCCCCAGGCCCATTAGGAATTTGGCAAAGGAAAGAGCAAAGGTCTGAGTTCAGTCCTCAGGGCCTACGATCATTTCTGAGTTAACTTTGTGTATGGTATAAACCTGCAGTCATTTTTTTTCCATGCAGAGTTGTCCCATTACCTTGGTGGAAAGATGAATTATTCTGGTAACTTCGACAAAAGTCAATTGACCACATACATATGGGTTCTGTTTCATTGATTTATGTCTATTTTTCTCACAGCAACGTTATACTGCTTTGATAACTTATAGTCTTATATTAAGTCTTAAAGTCAGACAGTGTAAGTCCTTCAATTTTGCTGTCCTTTATCAAAACTGAGCCTCCAGATTCATGAAGGCAGTATATTGTCTTATTTATCTGAGTCTTCTTTGATTTTTTTAATCAGCATTTCTAGTCTCAGCATGTAGATCTTATATTTTGGTAGATTTATATCTAACAACTTCATGTTTTTTAGTGCAATTGTAAATGACACTGCTTAAAAAATTAATTTTGATTTTTTTTCATTGCAGCTATAATAGAATTAAAGTCGATTTTTGTATATGGACCTTGAATACTGCAATTTTGCTAACCTCAACTATTAGTTCCAGTAGTTATTTTTTGAAGATTTCTTAGGTTTTTCTACCTAGTCAAACCTGTCATTGGCAAATAAAGGCAGTTTTATTCCTTCTTCTCCAACCTGAATGACTTTGTGTTGCCTAACTGCACCAACAGGAAGATGAATAAAAGAGATGAGAGCTATGTCAGTGTCCTGGGTTTGATAAATGTTCTATGTTTATGTAAGATGCTATCACTGGAGGAAGCTACATGAAGGTTATACAGGACAACATACTACAGTAGTGCACAGTTTTGCCTTCTGAGATTTCAGTTACCTATGGTCGACCATGATCTGGAAATATTACTGGAAAATTCCAGAAATGAAGAGTCCACATGTTTTAAATTGCACGCTGTTCTGAGTAGCATGATGAAAACTTGCGCTGCTCTGATCCAGCCTTTCTTCATCATAAGAATGGTGAGTGCAATACAATAAGATATTTTGAGAGAGAGAGAGAGAGAAAGAGAGGGAGAGAGGGAGGGAGGGAG
>NW_007067417.1:226308-250378 GCF_000164805.1 Carlito syrichta
GGAGACCACATCCCATAACTTTTATTACAGTATATTGTTATAATTGTTCTATTTTTTTTTTAAGTGGGAGTCTCACTCTGTTGCCCAGACTGGAGTGCAGAGGCACACTCACCGCCACTGCAACCTCGACCTGCTGGACTCATGTGATCCTTCTGCCTCAGCCTTCCAAGTAGCTGGAACAACAGATGCATGCCACTACACCCGGCTAGGTTTTTTTTTTTTTGTGTATGTGTGATTTGTTGTAGAGATGAGGTCTTGCCATGTTGCCTAGGCTGGTCTGGAGCCCCCGGGCTCAGGCAATCCTCTCGCCTCAGCCTCCCAAAGTGCTGGGATTACAGGCTGAGCCATTATGCAGGGCCAATTGTTCTATTTATTACTAGCTGTTGCTTTTAATCTCTGTGCCTAATTTATAAACTAAACCTTATCATAGGTGCGTATATATAGGAAAAACCATAGTTTAAAGGATACAGGGATCAGAAGTATCCACAGTTTCGGGCATCCACTGGGGGTCTTGGAACATATCCCCTGCAGATAAGGGGGACTATAATATTCTAGCAACTTCTATGTGGTTTAAAATTATTTAAAAAATAAAAAATGGTGGGGAAAAAAGTGGTAAGGGCAGAGGTTCTTGTCTTGGTCCACAGGAGGAAAACATTCAGTCTTTGACCATGAAGTATGATCATTGCTGTAAATTCTTCACAGGTGCCCTTTATCAGGTTAAGGAAGTTCCTTTCATTCCTAGTTTGTTTTAGATGTTGAATGGGGTAAATGAGTGTCTGATTCTGTCAAATACTTTTTCTGTATCTTTTTTTTTTTTTTGAGTTGGAGTCTCACTCTGTCACCCAGACTGGAGTGCACTGGCACGCTCCTGGTCACTGCAGCCTCAACCTGCTGGGCTCTGGCGATTCTTCCACCTCAGCCTTTCAAATAGCCAGAATTACAGGCGCGTGCTACCACGCCTGGCTAGTTTTTGATTTATTGTAGAGATGAGGTCTCGCTAAGTTGCCCGGGCGGGTCTCGAACCCGTGGGCTCAGGCAATCCACTCCGCTCGGCCTCCCAAAGTGCTGGGATTACAGGCTGAGCCACCAAGCCCGGCCTGTATCTTTTTTGAGATTATAGTTTTTCCCCTTTTTAATCTTAATATGATGAGTTCTGCTAGGTCTGTGAGGTAGGCTGGTGCCATGGGAATAAAGCAAAAAATTACAGAGACAAAGCAAAAGAACCGATTACACTTGCCAGGGAGAGGGACTGGGAAGGGACCAATGCTAAAAAAGTGTGGTAAAGGGTCTGAGGAGAGCGTGTATTTATGGTTTCTATAAGGGGGAGGGACTGAAGAAAAAAAAAATCTCCAGCAACTGAATTCTTAGGTGTCGATAACATAGGTCTTGTGCCTTGAGATCAGAGTGACATATTTTATGACTCCACATGGTGGCCCTGTAGTTTCTCATGGGCGGCTGATCCCAATAGATTAGGTCATTCTGGTTTTTTTTTTTTTTAATGGCTACAAGACAAACTGGGAATAGAAAAATAAATAGTATAAAGCAGGTTTGAGGATGGGGCTGTAAATTATCAATAGCTGTCTCTGAGGAGTATTTCTGTCCTTGGCTAATAGTTAGAGGGTAAATTAAAGTGAAACAAAAAAAAAAAAAAAAAAAAAAGACAAAGTTGCTCTTTGGCTATATCGAATCTATTTTGATCTTTTGGCCTTTCAAGTTCCATTGCTTGATTTCAGAATATTAAACTAACACTGCATTCCCAGGATACACCACATTTCATCAAAAAGTATTTTCACTGTTAACTATTGCTGGATTCCACATGCTGGTGTTTGCTAAGGGTTTTTGCATCTATGTTTGTGGGGGATGCTGGTCTAGATTTTAATTTTTTTTATAATGTATTTGTCTGGTTTTTGTATCTGGGTGATACAGAGACCCACTATTGTCTGTCCATATTGCCACAACCCCTAGAGGAGGGCATGGCAAGTATTTGAGTGATCCTGCACATACCCATATTCTTGAGAGTTAACAAAGGTGCACTTCCCCGTATTTCCTATGCACTCCCAATAAGTAACTTCAAAGAACATTTGACTTCCCTGCAGACTGTGTCCAATTAACTGAGAGATGTAAGTCCCCATTTACCCCCGTTTCTTTTCTTTTCTTTTCTTTTTTCTGAGTTGGAGTCTCCCTCTGTCACCCAGGCTGGAGAACAGTGGCATGCTCACGGCCACCCCAACGTCGACCTGCTGGGCTCTGGCAATCTTTCCGCCTCAGTCTTCCAAGTAGCTGGAACTACAGGCACGTGCTACCATGCCTGGCTAACCCTTTTCTTAATAGCCACAGGTGTGTATAACTTTTGTATCGGTATAATCATATGTCTTGTAATTTATATAACTTTTGCGTGTAACAACATGTAAAAATGTGTGATGTCTTAGGCCCTGTTAACTCCCTTTACTCTATGGCAAAGTTGATTAACGCTTCTGCTGGGTTTTACTGATAAAAAGCTAAGAGATACCTCTGGTAACTGGCACCAGGAAATGTGGACCATAAAATGTAACTATTCGGTGGCTGTGAGCGTGCCACTGCACTCCAGCCTGGGCGACAAAGAATGAGACTCCAACTTAACAACAACAGAAAAAGTCATTATTGACAAAACGCAGCTGTAACTTAGGCTCTATACAATGTTCTGCTAGTCATGTATTCAGTGTATTGATACTGATTACCCTGAACTTATAAAAGTGGTCTGTAAAATTTGAAGGTTGAGCAGAACCATTTTAAAGAGGCCAAAAGTCCACTTGGCTCCCTGGATTCGAATTCAGAAATAAAACTCTTTCTACCGCCTCCCTGCCCATTTGTTTTATTGGTATCAAGGGAAAGCAGCCGAGCGCTATTCAGACCATAACAAGGGCAGTGGTGCCCTCACAAGACGAGTTGGGAAGTGTTCCAAACTCCCAAAACAATGGATGACTTTGTGTTGGCTTGGTATTATTTCCTCCTTAATGTTGGTACAATTTATCAGTAAAGCAATCTGGGCCTGGAATTTTCTTTGTGTGACAGTATTTTATTTTTTCTTTATTTAAACTTTTTTTTTTTTTGAGTTGGGGGTCTCACTCTGTCACCCATGCTGGAGTGCAGTAGCACAATCATGGCTCACTGCAGCCTTGACCTCTTGGGTTCAGGCAATTCTTCCACCTCAGCCTCTTGAGTAATTGGGACTACAGTAGTTGGGACTACCACCATGCCTGGTTAATTTTTTTGTTTTTGTTTTTTTAAGATTAGAAAATATAAGTTATTTAGAAAGTAAATTAAGAGAGAGAGAGAGAGAGAGAGAGAGAGAGAGAGAGAGAGAGAGAGAGAGAGAGAGATGCACCTCCTCAAGGTCCTAGGGGAGGGGGCCAAAGCCAGGAAACATGGCAACAGCCATAGTTCCAAGAGCACATGGCCACACCAGAGTCTAATAAGGCAATGGCTGGCTAATTTTTTTTGTAGAGATGAGGTCTCACTATGTTGCCTAGATTGGTCTTTAACTTCTGGGTTCAAGCAAACCTTCCATCTTGGCCTTCCCAAAGGGCTGGAATTATAGGCATGAGCCACTGAGCCTGGCCTTGTTTAACCCTTTTAACACTTTTCTTATTGTATACTTTAACAACATTTACCAATTTAAAGTACCAAGAAGACAAGATTAACATATGGAAGGAAATCAACTCAATTTCACCTTTTTCATCCAATTTGGAGATGACTTTGGGGAGACTCCCTTTGTTACAGCCTGACTGGGTTCTTATGCCTGCTGTCCAGAAAAACCAAGATGGACAACAGCTGTTATAGTAAGAAGGATTTTAATATTGCAAAGCAGCTGAATGAGGACAGGAGATATTTCTCAAATACCTCTACTGGAGAATTCAGAGGTTAGGGTTTTTAAAGGGAATTTGGTGGGCAGGGGGCTAGGAACTGCTGATTGGTTGGGGAACTGAATTACAGAGGTGCTGAGGTCCTTTCTGTGCCAAGTCAGTTTCTGGGTGGAATTCACAGGTCACTGGTCTGGTTGGTGTCAGAAGGTCTGCCAAAATGCAGAATCTGAAAAACAGCTCAAACACCTGTCTCAGGTTTGTGTTATCTACAGGAGCAACTGGGAAGTTACAAATATGGTGAACAATGGATGTGGGAGGGAGTATTTCTAGTGATCAATGCTTTGGCCCATTAAACTTCTGACAGCTCATTGTTTAAGGGACAACGTGTTCATCAATCTCACTGGCAGCTTCCCCTCTCCAAGGTTAGGACATAAAGAAAACCAATTGCTCTCTACTGCAGTGTTTGAACAAATCAACAGATTTGCTAATTTCTTTTTTTTTTGAGTTGGAATCTCTTTCCATTGCCCAGGCTGGAGAGCAGTGGCATGTTCACAGTCACCCCAGTGTCAACCAGTTGGGCTCCGGCGATTCTTCCACCTCAGCCTTCCAAGTATACAGAACTACAGGAGCACACTACACTTGGCTAATTTTTGATTTATTGTAGAGACGAGGTCTCGCTAAATTGCCTGGGCTCAGGCAATCCACTCGTCTCAGCCTCCCAAAGTGTAATCCCAAAGATTACAGGCTGAGTCACCGAGCCAGGCCAGATTTGCTAATTTCTAACCAGCTGCTCCTTTGCAAGGCTCAGGTCTCTTCTACAGTCTTTATCCTGTGGCTCTGTATTAATTAAAGTTGCAGGCAACTTCACTTTTGCAGATGAATTGCACTCTGAACACACAAGCACTGAACAGACACACGTTCCTGCCTCTGTCAGACCCACGCACTAGGGTTTACCTGCAGCTTCTGATTCCTGGTTACGCCCTGGCCTGATGCGCTTGGGAAGAGAATGTCCATTCCTCCTTGTTCCATCAGGGACAGTCTCCAGACTTTGTCTTCCTTGACCTCCTCTGGTATTTGCCCCTCTTGAGATGTCTCTTCCCCGCCTGCTGTATTGGTCAGGTTCTGAGCAGAAAGCTGATAGCACCCCCAAATCAGGAATGCCTAAGGAAGCTTCCCGAACAGGGCTGTTCACAGGGATGAGCTGCTAGTGCAGTGGCGTGACTGCACTCCCGGGCCAGAAGGACAGGGGAGTGCTATTGACAATGACTCAGAAGGGACAGGGGAGTCAGCCCAGACACAGGATGCTGCCTTGAGAGGCAAGGCCCAGGAACTACGAGGAAGGAAATCAGGGGCACCCCAGAGGGCACTGAGGAGGTTCACTTGGTCTGGGGACTCAGAAAAGTGGGGAAGGAAAGTGTGGCTCTGAAGAGACAAAAGGCCAATGTGGGCACGGTTGGCTGTTATGACCCACTCTACTGGGGCTCCTTCCCATTCCCCAGGCAAGGACTTTTTCTTGACCTGTGTCTTCCTTTCTTATGCCCTAGGTTTCAGTGACAGAACTGCTCCTGCGTGTCTTTGGAGCGAACTCATTCGTTCCTGCGGATTCACCAGCACACCACAGACACCCGGTCAGCCCAGAGCTCTCCCCTGAGGCCTTGTTACCAAGTCTTCCAGCTGTTTCTGCTGAGATAAGCACACGCCAAGTGGTGCTTAGGAGATATCATGGGAACTTTCTAAAACCTCACACGTATTCACTCACTTCCTACTCACCACAGCCCCATGCAGTGGCTCTGGGGGTATCTTTCTTTTACAGAAGATGTTGAGGCACATGAAGGTTAGGTAATTGTGTCTAAGGTTGTGCAGCTAGAAGGGACAGAGCCAGGACTGGAGCCCATAGTGACTTCTGACCCCACATTCCTAACCATGATTCTCTTGTTCTTGGAGCATCTACAGACTGGACTGGAGGGTAGTTTCCAGAAAGGCTTTCCTCCCTGGTTGGTGATCGTTCTCATCCCATGGACTCCTGTGGAGCAGTAGAAGTCTTGTGTCAAAAACTCTTCTGGGTTGAGCACGGTGGCTCATACCTGTAATCTCAGCACTCTGGAAGGCTGAGGCAGGAGGATCACCTGAGCCAAGAATTTCAAGACCAGCCTGGGCAACATAGTGAAAAAAAAAAAAAAAAAACTAAAAAATATTAGTCAGATGTGGGGGTACATACCTGTAGTCCCAGCTACTCAGGAGGCTGAGGTGGAAGGATCACCTGAATCCAGGAGGTCAAGGCTGTGGTGAGCCATAATTGTGCCACTGCACTCCAGTCTGGGCAACAGAGTGCAACTTTGACTCAAAAAGCAAAACAGCCGGGCTCGGTGGCTCAGCCTGTAATCCCGCGCCTTAGGGAGGCTGAGGTGAGTGGATTGCCTGAGCCCACGGGTTCGAGACCCGCCTGAGCAGCGAGACCTCATCTCTACAATAAATCAAAAAATCAGCTGGGCGTGGTAGCACATGCCTGTAATTCCGGCTACTCGGAAGGCTGAGGCGGAAGGATCGCCGGAGCCCAGCAGGTCGAGGCTGCGGTGGCTGGGAGCGGCCACTGCACTCTAGTCTGGGCGACAGAGTGAGACTACAACTCAAAAAAGAAAAAAAAAAAAAGGCAAAACAACACAAAAAACCAAAAAAGAAAAAAAAAAACCAACTCCTCTTGGCCAGTGCTTTGGGAGGTGGAGGAGGTTAGCTGGGCGTGGTACATACCTGTAGTCCCGGCTACTCAGAAGGCTGAGGTAGAAGGATCACCTGAATCCAAGAGGCCATGGCTGTGGTGAGCCATGATGGTGCCACTGTACTCCAGCCTGGGTGACAGAGTGAGACCCTGACTAAAAAAGCCAAAACAACAAACAAACAAAAACTCTTCTTGGCCAGTGCTTTGGGAGGTGGAGGAGGTTAGCCGGTTGTGGTACGATGTGCTTGTAGTCCCAGCTACTTGCAAGGCTGAGGTGAGAGATCACCTGAGGCCAGAAGGCCGAGGCTGCGGTGAGCCGTGACTGTGCCACTGCACTCCAGCCTGGGCCCTGTCTCTCAAAAAAAGTAAAAACCTCTTCAGGCTGCTCCTTTCGTGTCCTCCCCAACAGACTGCCCCCCTCCTGGTCTCCAAGCATCCCTGGGGCAGCACCCTTTCCAAACGGCAACACAGACCAGGGACTAAAAGAACTCACATTCCCCTCAGACACTTTATTGTTTACAAACATATGGATCCCGCAGGGATGGAACACAATCATTACTCAAGGAACGGAGAGGAGAAAGGCTCGCTTTGTAAAATATGTTGAGAATCATGGACTGGGAAAATGCTGCTCCGGCACCTGGGCTGTGGTTCAGGTGCTGCCATTAACACCTCCCAAAGGTCTTGATTTAGTAACTGTCCCAAGTCCTGCAACCTTCCTGATTCCATCTCTATATTTTTAAAATGACACAGACTGAACACCATAGGATGATTCTCCAGGAGGCACGTAACCCAGGCAGAATAGACGGGTTTTCCGGCTATTCCTGGTGAGAGCCAAGTTCTTGAGAAATGTATCACATTCAGCAACCTGCCTTCACTTCTTCTGCCACTTGTTTTACAGCAGGAGAAACAGACAACCAGTATGAGAGAGGGGTCCTTCCTGGCCCCCCTCCTCATAACTGTGTTAGAGTTTCAAGGAGGACAGCCAGAGCCCACGGGGTCTGCCAGGGACCAGCACAGGGACAGTCAGAGCCCACGGGATCCGCCAGGACCGGCACAGGGACAGCCCTTCCAGCCACTGGCAGCGCACTATTCTGAGGGGTCGGGGTGAGGTAGCTGCTGGAGGAGGAGCACTGTGACCGATGGAAACGTCCCTTCTCAGCGTTGGTTGTCCCTAACCTCTGTCTCCAGTCCCACTCTGCCTTCACGCTGGAGTGTCCAGAAGACAGCAGGGACTAACGACAAGCCAAAGTCTGTGTGAAGCGTTTCCAGAGAAGAGGTGGCAGAACTCCCCCTGGGAGAAATAAAGGCCATGGAGAGAGGCCCCAGAAAAGGGCAGGCCTCACTCCCAGACCATCTTAGAACAAAGGAGTCCCAGGGGCAAGGGCTAACTGTAGGCATGTCGGGAATCAGGGTCCCACTTGTGAGTCAGGGGATAAAAAGTTCAAGTCATCCATAAAAGTCTTGAAAGGCATGATGACTTCTGATCGTTGCCAGCAAAAGGCAACATTTTCTTTATCTTTGCATCCATTGGCCAAGAACTCAGGAACACCTATAGACTGACTTCACCAGCTATAACTGCTTCCTTACAGCTGGGAATGATTTGTTAATGACAGGACTTTGCTTCATATGATAAGATTTGGCTGATTCCACTTGATAAGAAAAGAAACTGCTTTAATTAAAGAAGGTTAATAATTAAAACTTCAAAGTGCCGCACAGCCCCAGAATTTTCCTGAAGACAGAAAACAGAGTCACTGGCCGTAGGAAGTAGAGACATTTGATCTGCGGCTTGGGAACAACAAATGGGCTTCCGCCCTCCCTGCAGCAGTTGTGGGCAGCTGTGTCCCCGGGGCCTGCCCTTGCTCACAGCCCTGTAGTGTCCTGAAGTGTAAACATTTTCTTATCCAGGGATCTGGAGGGCAGACGGGATGCTCGAGGCTCCCAGAGTAGGGAGGATGGGGTGGCCTGGAGTTCCTAGCAGCCAGGTCCACCTCGGGATGACTGGGCTCCCAGGGTGGGACACAGTGCTTGACACATCGTAGGCGCTCCAGGAATACTTACTGAACAAAAGAGCAAACAAAGAAAGGGAGGTCGACGGAAGAAAGGGCTCGGCCAACTCCAAAGCTAGGCCCCCATCAAGATGCAGTGATCGGTTTTACCACCAGATGGCAGCGCAGAGAAACAATCTGGCCTCGGCGACCTCGAGGCTCCAGAAGCTCCGCCCCTTCCCCAGCCTGGGTCTGCGCTCGCCCTTTTTGGGATCTCTGAACCCGGCACACACCCCACAGCTCTGAAAAGAAAAAACAAACATACCAACACAAGTGCAGCCCTCCAGTTTTTATAAAAGTCGAGTCCTGCTGTAGCTTAAAACCGCCCGCCCTCAGCCGTGCTCATGTCCTAGCCTTTTTAACTCAAACAAATTCTATCCCTTCATACTTCACACTTCCGATCTTGGTCTCCGACAGGAGGAAGCGTCCGTCCAGCGTGAAGGCCATGATGTAGGTGGCGACTGTGCCACCGTCCTCTTCGGATTTGAGGGCCACTATGATCTGGTCGTCGGTGTTGGGGATGAACTTGAAGGACGAGAAGCCGTGTGTGGGGACCAGCGCCCCCACGCGGCTGATGGCGACGTCGCCAAAGTCCGGGGCGGCGCTCAGCAGGAGGTTGGTGCCCTTGCGCTCGTCGTCCTTCTCGCTGTACCGCTCGTGGCTGGCCCGGCGGGGCAGGAAGAACCAGCGCTGCAGGGTGTCGCTCCAGCAGGCAGACTCGTGGATGAGGTAGCCTGTGGACGCAGGCAGACCACCTGGTCACCACGCGGGCATGGCAGATGACCTGGCCCGTTCCTGCCTGATCACGAGCGTGTGACGGCAGCGCAGGGAGTGGGAACGGTGGCCACGGGCACGGCCAACTGTAAGGACCCATCAGCCCACAGCAGCCTGGTCTCCTCGGTCCCTGGCTCTCCGGACTTCTGGAGGGTTTTCCGTCTGTCTGTTCTCAGTTATCTGAGCGAAGCCCGGGCCAGCCTGACAAGAGGCAAGGGCCACACCAGCCTGCAGTGCGTCCCTCCCCATGGTGTCCCCCAGGCGAGGCCAGGGAGCCATCCCAGGGCTTCTCACATAATTTCTGTCTCCTGGTGCCAACCGGGGGGCACAGAGGAGGACAAAGAGCCCAGGGAGAGGGAACAAAATAAACATGCAAGTTTGATTTGTGGGAAGAATAAATCGGGCTGGCGGAGACTGCTTTAAAACTGAACGGAAGTATCATATTCCCAGGTCAGGATGGAAATGAGCAGAACCTGAGGACGGAGGTACATACTCAGTCACCTCCTCCCGAACCTTGAGCTGATCAGGTCCACTCTAAGGCATTCAGATGAGGAGGAAGGTCAAGCACTATCAACCCTCCTCCTGCACCAGTGTGGGGCACCACGGCCGGGCCACCAGGAAGCGGGGACGAGGCACGGCCACCAGGGAGCAGGGACAGGGCTCAATCAGCCAGCACTAGCTCTTGTGCAGATGACACAGCAGCTGGGGACAGCAGGAGCCCAACCATCAGTGCAAGTAAGGAAGAAGAGAAAATAGCTCATTTCCCCCCAGAATCCTGCTGGCCTGAGGGAAGCTGCCATCAAAGGCAGCCAAAGTCATCAAAAGCAAGCAATGTGCTTTGTGAGCACAGAGAAGACACGCATGCACAGCGACGGGTGTCTGTTGAGCCCTGTGCTGTGGTCGGGCTCTTACCTGGTGGTCGGATCCCGGCGGCGGCCCGCAGAGCGTTGTAGCTGGACACCCAGCTCTCATGGGCCACGCTGCCCCTATGGCCCACCACCTTCACCCACTGTGGGTTGTCGTTCACCACGTCCCCCGTGGTGGTGGTCCATTCTTTGCCCAGGCCGCCCACATACAGACGCTCGTCCTTCACCGCCAGCCACTCGGCCTTGAAGCCTGGCAATGAGAGTAGGGTGTCCTGAGACCACTCGCCTGGCTCCTGCCTGGGCAGCAGCCAACGGGGCCTCGGAGGACACCCACACTCGGGCAGGGCTCCATCCCCTGGGTCCCACATTCTTGTTTCTCCTTCTCTTCTCTCCCTACCCTCCTACCCATCCTCCTTCAGCAGCTCAAGACAACAGCTGTCAGGACATCCCGACTCGCGTCTGAGTAAGATCCTCTGATGCTGTTGCCCTGCCTACCCCCAAAGGCCCCACTGCCCATTCTTGCAAGTCTCCTAAGATTCCCAAACTCCCTGTTCCTTAATCTGTAACCCCCCAATCTCAATTATGCGCCAATGCTAGAAAAGTCTAAAAGTGACAGCACTCTGAAGTGTCCCTCCCAGAACACATGTGCTGCCTTGCAGCCACAACAGACATCTCACTGAAGGTCAGTTAAATGCCAGCGGCTGAAGGAGAGGCTGAGGGAGGCTCGGTGCTAGGGATCCCAGCCTTCCTTCTTTTTTTTCTTTTGAGTTGGAGTCTCACTCTTTGTTGCTCAGGCTGGAGTGCAGTGGCACACTCATGGCCACCGCAGCCTCAACCTGCTGGGCTCAGGTGATCCTTCCATCTCTACCTTCCAAGTAGCTGGAACTACAGATGCACGCCACCACACCCGGCTAGTATTTTTTTATTTATTGTAGAGACGAGGTCTCACCAAGTTGTCCAGGCTAGTCTGGAACCCCCGGGCTCAGGCAATCCTCTCGCTTTGGCCTCTCAAAGTGCTGGGATTATAGGCTAAGCCACCGCGCCCGGTCCCAGCCCTCCTTTCAATGTATTTGTTCATAAGCTGGATTTGTTTGTTCTTAAATGGATTTATTTATTTTGGAGACAGGGTTTCACTGTCACCTAGGCTGGAATGCAGTGGTATAATCACAGCTCACTACAGCCTTGACATTCTGGGCTCAAGCAATCCTCCTGCCTCAGCCTCTCAAGTAGCTGGAACTACAGGCACACACCATCACACCTGGCTAATTTTCCTATTTTTGTAGAGGCCAGGTCTCAAACTCCTGGGCTCAAGCAATTGCCCTGTCTTGGCCTCCCAGATTGTTGGGGATTACAGGAATTCAGTCACTGTGCCTGGCCTAATTTTGAAGGCTGCTATGGAGTTCAGGCCATGAAAGCTTGTGTTCTTCCAGCGTTTTCTTACCTGTCCCACACCTTGCATTCTAACTTGTGCTTGCTTTCCCAAAATTCTGTAAGCTTCTTGTCCCCTGAGGAGCTGGAGCTGCACCTGCCCCCCATCCCAACGAGATACAGTAGCTTCTCTGTGGGAGCTCTGGAGGGACCTGCTGTATTCCTATAGCCCCAATGACCTCCTTGTCTCTGGAGCCACTTTTGTGATAAGATGCTTTCTACTTATAGGGTCTTCCGTCCTCCTGGATGACCTGACTGCACGCCAGCCCCAAGGCTCCCTCCACCCCATCTTTATCCCTGTCCCAGGGGAAGATCAGAACTATGCAAGGGTTGCCTAGAGCCCTGGCAGGCACAGGGCAGGAAATGGGTGACCCACGTTTTCTCCAACAGCTGGTTTGAGGTACATTCCCTGCCAACTGCCTGGCCCTGGGTAAACACTGAAGATTTTATCACCTGGGAGGGGCTGGCAGACTGTGTTGTATGGGCTCAATTATCTAGTGCGATTCCTCCTCTGACCTTAGAAAGCCTGCAGTGGCGTTCGGCTTTCTAGAAGGTGCAGGTGCATTGCCAGCTCGAACAGACATGGAAGCATTTGAAACTCCTCTGCCAATGTCCCTGGTACTTCCCCTGCCCCTCCCTTTATGATGGCACAGGGCCACTGTGGTTCTGCCTTTTTCCCCTCTGTGGAAGCAGCAACTCTTGCCTGGTGAACAGGCTGATGGGCGGGGGAGGGGTGGGAGAGAAGTCACTGCTGCAGACACACACACACACCTCCTGCTGCCGGGCTTTCAGGGAAAGGGGGACTGGGTAGCAGAGGAAGTTTACCCTTTTAAGACACTGAATCAAAGTCTCCGTTTGAGATGAGAATAATCCGACCCATGGCTTTTGGGATAAGGCACCTGGTAGGAATAATCCCAGTGTGAACTTAGCCTCCTTTGGAGATGTTGAAAGGGACACGTCTCCAGAGGCACTCAGAGCAGCTCTAAGACTCATCCCACTTCTCCAGCAGGCCTCCAGGATTGATCTCATACTTCTAGAAACATGGCTCTGGTGTGAACTAACAGAGGCTTTTGCTCCTGGTTCGGGGTGGGGGGTGGGGGGGTGGGGTGTGGGCTAGAGCAGGAGGGAGACAAGCTCCTTCTGGGTGTGTGCCAGACTGTCCCTGAGGCCCCTGCCCACACCTCCATAAACCTGGGGGTCAGAAGAGACTGGCTCCATTACCTTTCTCCACAGTGCCGTCGCCGTCAGACAGAATCACCCAGGGGACAGCCCTGCTGCCTTCGATCTGGTAGATGACCCCTGTGCGGTCGTCCACAGAGTAGAGCTTCCCATTGAAGACGATCAGGTCCGAGAGCTCCATGCCTCTCCCCTTTTCTGCCAGATGGGATTCCAGGACCCCGGGGTCTTTGTCCCATTCCACGGCCACCTTGTCCCCACTGTCTGACAGGGTCAGATAGCCCTTTTTCAGGTAACTGAACCAGGTGTTCTCTGCTTGGGCCCTGGACTCTGTGTCCAGGTCGGCAATGACTGCGATTCGGTACCGAATCCCACCTGGCGTCCTCTGGGGGGCAGAGAGGGGGTAGGTGTCATTGTAGCGGTCAACAGGTGCCTGGCTGAGCCTCCAGTTGTGTGTGTTGTGGGCAGGGGGCCTGCCTGGGGATGGGCGGTGGAAGCAGAGTAGCCAGAAGACAGCGACGCCCAGGAAGGATGGCAGGATCACCCTCCAGCGGGGCCGGAAGCGGGGGTCTGCGGCCTTGGTCATGGACGCCAGCACAGGAAGGCCCCCCACACTTATCCGGAGGGAGTGCATAGACTCATTCCATTCCAGGGGATTGGAGGGCTGGACGGGCATGAGACTGATGGTCTGGTGGGACCTGTGCAGCTGGGGGAGAGAAGAGAGTTAGCCACGGGGCAGCATCTTGCTTCTCAATCACCTGAAGCTGCACAGCACGAAGTTTGACTTATCCAGAAGAAGAGGTATTTCCACTACTTTGTGGCCGTGATGCCTTCCTTGGCTTAATTAAACCCTGACTCTAGCAGTACCTTTGTTTACTCTTATTCAGCAAGATGTGAAGTCTTTCCAGAGCAAAATTATTTCATCTCCCTGTCCCAGCTGGTAAGATAGAAAGCTGAGAGAAAGACATTTTGTGTAGGCTGGTGCTTTGCACTCTCTCTAGAGAGAAAAGCAGGGCAGCCACGTGGGAGTGGGAATAGGAAGGGTGACGGTTGCCAGGTGGGTGGGATAGGATAACAGCAAGGGCCCAGATCTGCATTTTACTCAAATGCCACCTCATCCAGGAAGCCTTTCCTGATGGCCCTGCCCGCAACATCACCCTCCATCCCTTCCTTGGCGTGTGTCACCATCTGACATTATCAGTTTATTTATTTCTGTCTCCAGCTCTGGGTCCCTGGCTCCTTGAACAGTGGCTGGCACAGAGCAGATGAACATTCATTAAGTGAATGAGTCTTTACTTCCTCTGGATTAGGTTCCTGTACTATCAAAGATAAAACAGATCCAAACCAAATAAAACTTTTTTTGGTATTTTTGTTGTTGTTGGCAGCATCTGTCCCCTGGTGCCTTTCTACTAATGCAAATGACTGCAGGAACCAGAGTAGAGTGGCTCTTGTGGCCTGGAGCCCAGCGTGATTGTGCGCCAGCTCCAAAAGACTGCTGGGCTCACCTCAGGGCCTGGCTTGGCCCCAGGCCTTTTCTGGGCCACCTCCTATGCCCTGGGCACGGATACAAGGCGGAGCCCCACGGCTGGGGTGCTTGTGGCAGCCAGGAGCTGTAGTCCTTCACACCCCACCACTTCCTGGGCAGAGACCATGACAGCCCAGTGGAGCCACAGAGGCGTCAGGCCTGCATCTGCCCTGTGTCTGCCACCCAGAGGTGGAGGGCCCTCTGTCTCCAGGCAGCTACCATGCACCATACTGGGTGGCTCTCAGCACTGCTGGGGAGCAGGATCGATCATAGCCCTTGCCTGTGTTCCCAGTGCTTAGCCCTTCAACTGAAACTTAACAAACCCCAGCATGAGAAACTTCCCTTGCTGGACCACTGTAGCATGTCTGCCTCCTCCTGGAGAAAAACAACAAAGAACACATGTGTGACTCTGTGGGCAGATGTCGTTCTCACTGCCAAGTGGCACCTGGGAAGGACTCTGCACAATCCCAGGCCCCAAATACCCCGACCACGAAGCCCCGGTGTCCAGCGGCTAGAGGTGCTCTCTCAGCATGCTGCAGGCTGCTGGGCTCCAAAAAGATGCAAAAACAGGGCAGTGGTTCCATGTAGAAGCCCGCACACCCCCAACTTTGGGCAGTCTTAGGTCTTAGCCCATAGGGTCAGGTTCAAGAGGTAAGTAAGGTATATGCGTGGGGTCTGCTGCTGGGGTGAGTCCCGTAAGGGCAGGGTGGGGCTGGCAGTGGCCCCCTCGAGGCCTTGGGAGAAGGTTCCATGCTCCTTTTGTTTTTCTTTTTGAGTTGGAGTCTCACTGAGTCGCCCAGGCTAGAGGGCAGTGGCATGCTCACAGGCTATTCTTCTACCTTAGCCTTCCAAGTAGCTGGAACTATAGGCATGTGCCAACATGCCCGGCTAATTTTTCTTGATTTATTGTAGAGATAAGGTCTTGCCAAGTTGCCCAGGCTGGTCTCGAACCTGTGGGCTCAGTCAATCCTCTCACCTCAGGCTCCCAAAGTGCTGGTGTTATAGGCATGAGCCACTGCACCCAGCCTCTGTGCTCCTTTTAAGGGCAGGCTGCCTGGGTGCCCCCTCTCGCAGTGGTCATGGGCCAGTCCCTGAGGCCTTCTATGAAAGTGCCTGGTGCTGGCTGCTTCTCCCCTGACCATGCCCAGCCTCTGCAATCCCAAGGCTTCAAATCCCAAGGCTAGGCCGGAGATTCCCAGCATCTTATCTACAACGCTGCTCTGCATTCCCCTGTCTTTCCTTCTATTCAAATCCCACTGTATTTCTCACACACATTTTAAACACAACATCTCAAAACTTGAGTCCTACTCCCCTCTTCTCTCAAGCCTACTCGCCCCCATATTGCCCCTCGGGGATGGTGATGAGGATGGGTGGCTGCCACATCTGCAGTTGTCCCAGTCCAAGCTCTCCTGGGAACCTGTGGGATGCATTTTTCTGTGTAATTATTACACAAAAAGTTATCAACCACCCCCACCACAAGAGCCTCCTCCCTCCCTTATCCTTAGCCAGCATGACAGTGTGAGCAGGCCCTGTCCATTGGAAGCTAGGCCTCCTGTCCCCTGGCTCCATCCATTTCCATGACTCATTCTCATTTGAACTACCCAAGAGCCTCCCTGGGCCTCTCTGCTGCCATCTCCTCCCAGACAACACCACTACCCAGTGGCCAGTGCCACCAGCTATGTCGTCATGCCTGCCAGATGGTGCACTCTTGGCTTCAGTGTCTGCCCCTGGCTCCAGGGAGAACACCTGCTATGGCCTCCCACTCAGCCTTACACTCTCACCGTCTCTTCTGCTTGCCAACTGGTCATGCAGGCCTCTTTCCGTCCCCTGACCACACTGGTCCTCATCCTCTGGGCAGGGTGTGCCATTCCCTCTGCCTGGAACACTCTTCCAAGACTGGCTCACAATCATCCCCAGGGTCTTTCAAAATGTCAGCCCCTCAGAAAAGCTTGCCTGCTTGCTGCCCTACTCCATAGCTCTGGCTCCTTCTTCCACCCCCCGCCTGGTGGTGGGGTAAATAGTGACATTCCTGGGACAGGGACTTGCCCACACCATGGCCCAGCACCTGGCATACTGCCGGGCATGGAGCAGAAACTCAGCACATGTTGGCTGGAGGAAGAGAAACGCCACATGGGCCACTAACCCATTTCTTCAACAGCCTGATCAAGGCCCCAACCATGAGCTGCTCAGGGGCCACACCCAGGAAGACAGTGTCCACCAGTGTAGATGGGTGTCAGGGACTGTGCTATGTTGCCCTCACAGGCTCCTGCAGCCCCCACACCTATCCCTGTTTAACTCCCCTTGCATTCAGGGAGTCACCGTCCACACCTTCATGGACATGTCAAAGCCCCGGTCCACTTGCCACCAGCAGACTCCACAGCCACTTTTGGCAGCAAGACCCCTGCGAGGAGGCCACACCCATTCCCTGCAGCAGGCACCCATCCAGGGAGAAGGGATCCCTCACCAGCTGCTCAGGGCAGTCCATCCAGCCGGGCACTGTTCTCTCTCAGTACAAACACGCCTGACCTCCAACTTTCCACTATCACTCAGGGACAACTGCTGAACCAATGGCGAATCTATGAATGAATAAAACCTTCCCCGAGTCCCTGACATTTTTTACCTTCCCCACTCTGCCCACAGCCCCCGGGGCCCCCTTACTCACTACCCTTCAAGAGTGCCCACACTCACACCCCTTTCTTTCCCTCTCAGCTGTGCCAGGACCTGACTCAACCCCGCTCCTCAGGGACAGCAGACCCATGGGCTCAGCCCCACATTATCTCGCTGTACCTCGGTGCCCTGTCCCTTCGCTCTGCTGGCCTCCTCCTGAGTGGGTCTTCTCAGTCCCCAGGGCTGCTCCCTTCTGCCAGCCCTGAAGGCTCATGCTGCCCATTTCGTGTCTCTCCTAGGTGTGCCTGACCTGCACACCAAAGGTTCCATGCCTTCCCAAACTGACCCTTTCCCTGAATTCCAGGCCAGTAGACAGGTGCCTCACACAGGTTCCTCTCAGGAATCCACTCTCCCGGCTCAGAACATGCCCAGCCCTCAGGCGTCATCCTGGAAAGAGCCCTCACACTCTCACTCTCCCTTGTTGGGCACCCCCCTGCCCCCACAGCCTTTGTCCCAGCCCCGTCTCACCTTGATGACTTCAAAGGCCTCCCAATGACCCAACCCCTCAGGGCCAAGCTTCAGCTCTGTCATACAAGTTCCCTAACCTTAGACAGGGACTTCCTTCTCTGGGCCTTGGTTTACTCCCCAGAGCCGTGCTGACTGCCAAGTCATAGGCTGAGGGTGGAGAACTTCACAGAGTGTCCACCTGTTACTGCTTCTTATCCTTCAATAAGCACCCTCACCCACCTGCCTAGAGGGTTGGACACTACCTACCACCCACCAGTCAGTCAAACCCAGCCCCTGGCCCGGTGTGCCAACGAAGCCTGGTGCATAAATGTGGCTCACTTGAGCAGTATGGGCCCCTCCTTTGAGTACTGAGCCTGGCTACAGAGTTGGGGGGTCGCAGCAGACTGCACAGCCTGAAAATATCAACTACCTGTCCCTTTACAGATCCCTGGTCAAGACCATCTCAAACCATCCTCCACAAAACTGACAGAATGATCTTTCTAAAAAGTGAGTCTGGATTAAAACTCTTTAGTGATCCCAATGCCTTCTGCCTAGAGGACAAACTCCTCAGCCTGCGGAGAAAGCCTCACCAAGTTTTCAGCCTAACCTCCTAGGAACTCTCAATCTGCGCAGTGCTGGAGTATTTACAGTTCCATAATCAGATGTCCAACCTCTGCACACCTGTGATGCTCATCTTCTCTGATCACAAGGAACTATCTAGAATTCATGGGCTGTGATAGTCATGCTTCTGCTGTCTCTCCCCCTTCTGTCCTGTGTCTGTGATGAAGTGCCCCTCCTTCCTAGTAAGCCTTCTCTCCTGTGAGACTGATACTGGTCCCCAAGATATCCAGGCCCAAATCCCTGGAACCTGGGGATGTGACCTTCTATGGCAGTAGAGACTTTGCAGATGTGATTAAGGATCACAACACGGGGAGATTAACCAGGGGGCCCTACGTGCAATCCTGAGTGTCTTTTCATAAAAGAGAGGTGGAGGGAGATTGACGTAGACTGAGGAGAAGGTCATGTGATCACAGTGGCAGAGAATGATGTGATGTGGCTGCAAGCCAAAGACTGCCTGGGGCTCCCAGAAGCTGGAAGAGGTAAGGCAGAATCCTCCCCTGGAGCATTTGGAGGAAGGGTGACCCTGGGACACCTCAATTTTGGCCCGGTGATTCTGATACTGGATTCATTATCTACGATCTATTGAATCTCTAGAACTATGAGAGAACAAATGTGTTGCTTTAAGCCATAGTCTATGGTAATATGTGACAGCAGCCCCAGGACACAAATACACCTCCTGACACGGTATCCTATGTGCCACCTTAGTACTTGGACACCCTCTGCAACAGCATGGGCCACAGCACCCTGTGCTGAGTCCCCAGAGGAAAGGTTTCTGCCTTGGTTGTGCTGATTCCCTAGAGCTGACAGCGGGGCAGAGATGCCTGAGACTCAGTCACCTTAGGTTAAACTAGAGAGCTTCTAGAAAATTCCTTTAACTTTAGCATCAGAATACCTTCCCTTGGTCTTTGTCTCTCCCTCAGGACCCCAAGGAATCACTTGTATTTTGCAGAAAAAAAAAGTTTCACATCAGATGCCTTTTCATGTTTTCCACATCCCTGGCTGGCTTGCCCCAACACCAACTGCATACTATCTGGAGTGCCCTGTTGCCAGAGGCCTGCAGCACAGCAGAGCCTGCATGTTCACTTTTTTAAATATACATATATTTTTTGCCAGCCATGAACAACAGAAGTGAACCAGTGAAAGTGAGTGCTAAGATGGACAAAGCTGCTCCCAGAAGGGGCCTGTCTGGGGCTTCTCTCCTCTCCACACCCCTGAGTTCTAAGCAGCTACAGTGTTTGCTTTATCATGACAGGAAGTTTGTCAACCCCTCCACTCATAGCATAATGGCTTGATTTTATTTAACTAGAAAAAAGAAGACCCAGGAACCACCATAAAGTCACAGGTTCTTTGGCTAGCTAAGTGCACCTGCTCAGATGGGGCTGGGCTCAGAAACCCACGGGAAGCACAGCCCGCTGCTGTCCTGCAGGGCGCAACCGTGACGAGGGACAACCGCACGAGAGGCTCCCGTTCCTCTTCCCTCCCACTGTCCCTTCTGCGGGCAGTGTCGAGAAAGGCTCACCAACACCTGGGCATCTCTGGCTTCTTTACCAGACAGGCCTGAACCAGCAAGGTGTCCAGCCCACAGGTCGCTCCCCATGGTAAGAGAGCAGCAAGGATTGGGAGCCAGGGCCTGCTTCTCCCGCACACCCAGAAGCGAGGAAGTGCCGCTGCCCCATTCTTAGGGCCACCTACCTTCACGGGCCATCCCCAGGCCTGCCTCCACACTCTTAACACGGCCGAGGAAAGGAGCAGCAACTGCCCACACAGCTGACAGACAAGGGGGTCTCCTTCTCTGATTCCCGCAGGAGCGGCATGTGACACGTGGCAGAACAAACAGGGTGAAGGACGGCTGCCAGAGCAGACTCCTCCCTTCCAGGATCCAGGAGGGCAGGAAGCAGCAGCGTTGCACAGAGAAGAGGAGGACCCCATTCTCAAGGCCGCCTCCGTGGAAGGGGGCCTGGCAGCAGCTTTCTCCCCACCCCCTCACCCTGTGGAAGAGCTGCCTTCCCTCCCGTGCCATGCCCAACAGCAGGCAGCCCCAAGTACCTACTCCGCCCAGTGCCAAAGTTCCCTTCGATTTGGAGCAGGGATAAAGAGCAGACCTCGCTGACCATTACCAACTCTAGACCTTAAACACCAGTGCTCCCAGCACCCAAGAGAATGCAATGGCATGTCGTGAAGAAGCCACCATTTATTAACGCTGCTGTGGTCAGACTCCTGGAAGTGTTAGCAGAGGCCTCGTGTTGCACTTGCCAACTACTGTACTTGAGAGTCCATCTCAAATCTACAAGGAAGGAAACATCACAGGGAGTTGGCACTTTTTTTTTTGAGAGTCGGAGTCTCACTTCTTCGTCCAGGCTGGGGTGCAGTGGCATGCTCACAGTCACCCCAGCAACGACCCGCTGAGCTCCGGCGATCCTTCCACCTCAGCCTTCCAAGTAGCCAGAACTACAGGTGTGCGCTACCATGCCAGGCTAATTTTTCTGATTTATTGTAGAGATGAGGTCCCACCAAGTTGCCCAGGCTGTTCTTGAACCCATGGGCTCAGGCAATTCGCTCACCTCGGCCTCCCAAAGTGCTGGGATTACAGGCTTGAGCCACTGCGCCTAGCTGGGAGTTAGTACTTTAGGGTCACTGAGGCTCCTCTGCTGTTACAGAGGCAGTATTCTCCATAAAGGCCAGGGTTCAGGATCTCACTAACTTCTGCATCTGTTCCCGCCCCACATCTGCACAAAACAGGCAGGGTAACTGTCCATGGCTGCTTACTGAATCAATTAAAATAGTGAAAAATAAGTTTTCAGCCCTCCTAAAGTCAACTTCCCAAAAGGAATGTTTTTGTTTTCTGCTGATGCCGTAACAAATTCCTATAGGCTGGCAGCTGAAACACCAAACCTATCACCTCACAGAAGTCTGACAGGGGCCATAAGCTGTACTCCCTCAGTACCAGCTTTGCCAAGTGTTTAGAAGCTGCCTGCAGTCCTTCCTTGCCTGGCGTCCCAGCAAAACCCTCAGCGTTGCATCTTTCTGCACCTCTCTGCCTGTTTCCTTCTCGCACTCCTGCCTTCCTCTTCCATTTTCAAGTACCCTATTATTACACTGGGCTCACCAGGAAAATCCAGAATCATCTCCCATTGGCAACCTTAATCCCCCTTTGCCATGTAATGTGACATGTTCATAGGTTCAGGGTTAGGGTGTGGACATCTTAGGGGAGCCAGTCCTCTGCAACCACAAGGAAGAAGGTGGGAAAAGAGCCTCCAGCTCTTCACAAAGACAGGGACTGTCACACAAAGCTCTGCCTATGGAGTGGGCGGTACAACTTCAGAACCCTCTAAGTTTGCATTTACTGTATCACAACAGGGCGGTGTCTGCTTAATGTGTATCATCAAAGGTATACTTGGAAGATTTTGGCAGAAAAATTACCCTCCTAGTCGAAAGTGACATCCCAAACACCACTAGACTGCGTCCTTTCCCAGAGTGCCTGAAAAAAAAGGGGGTGCAATAATCCCTGAAAAGACCTAGATCAGGGTTCACTTTCACAGAGGGCACAGTTGCCCTGCACAAGCCCACCACGTTATCTTGCACGTTCCTCATGGATAGGCCCGTGGGACAAAGGCAGCATCATCAGGACTTTCATTCAATTCAGCAAGACCTTCAGAGTCACTCCAAGGGGTCATCCTCACCACCACCCCACGTGGTCGCTCACCACGACTCCATCACACTGCCCTGCCTCAAGCCTAACTTCAGTGCTATCTTCACTTCTAGCACCTTCCTGGCTGCCTGGAAACCAAGAGCTGTGGGCACCACTCAACTACTGCACTTATTAAAGAAACAACTACCGCATCACTCAATTACTGCACCAAAAGAAACAGACAATGAACATCTGCCCCCAAAGACTTTTCTATTATCAGGATGATTTTCTAATTGTCTTGATTAAATGATTAGAAAAATCAACATAAAAGTTCTTAAAGATCAATATAAATGTTTTTGATGCTTTTAATGTTGGCATTTCATAAGAGCTTTCCAGGAAAACCAACAGTCCAGAGTACACTAAAGGGAAAAGAATCAACACTACTTCTCTACTTGCAGCATCCCTGGTACCATTCCATGAACAGAATAGAGAAATGACTTCCTTGTGAGATTACTGACCCATTTCAGGACTCCGGACAATAGTCCCATATCTCAGATCTCCTGTTTCTGACAGAGAAAATGCTAGAGCGTTTATACATCTACTCTGTGCAGTTGCCCAAGTACGGAGACTGCGATGACAGAGGCCAAGTGTACATGTGGGAGCCTGCACGGGCACACACATGCTACCTCAAAAGCCACATTCAGGCAAGGTAGAAATACCACCAGAGCAAGAAGAACTGCCCCTATTGTACCCTGGGTCTCCTCACAGCCTCTGTGGCTCAGACAGGCACCAGAGGTTAGGTGCACAGTGAAGAGGCAGGTAAGAGTGTTATCAAGTACTGACAGCTGAAACCAACATATTTACTAAGTTGCTATGGGCTAGGAAAGTATGGCTACAGCTTAAGGGGAAGAAAAGAGATTTTGGGCTGATAGGAGTATCAAATGACCAGATGTTCACCTAAAGTGAGGGATGACAGGGTCACCCAAAGTGGTCCCGCCCAGCTGCAAGAATATGATGTCTTCAGTCATTCTGTGACATATCATCTTTAGTGGTCAGGTTGATTTGGACAAGAAAAAGTGGGAGAGGACCTAGAATTCTGTCCCTAGACTGCTGTGGTAGCCTTGTAACAGTGCCTGGACAAACCCATGCTCCACCTGAGTCCTCCCCTGAAGACACTCAGGGCTGCTAGGATGGAAAACCCCAGTCCCATCTGGAGGGCAGGGCCTGGCTCTTCAATGTGCCCTTCAGCAGGGGCTTGGGTATGATAGAGGGCTCATTGAGGCCTGCAGGGAGGGGAGCCAGAGAGGAGCCCCACAGTGCCCACAGGCTCCAGCCGGACTATCCAGGTGGGAGGCCTGGGGGTAGAGCTAGAAGGAGGGTCTGTGGCCTAGCCAGGAGGAACTTTCCCAACAAAGCCCCTCAGAGAAAGAGGGAGGAGCCGCAGCTCCAGAAGGGCTGCAGCTCACGCTTCCTTTCAGGAACCTTCGGTGACCTGGTGCTTTTTACAAGTTCTGGCCCTTATACCAGAGAGCCAGTCAGATTCAGATGACACCAACAGACTCATGTTCCCAACTGTATGCTTCATCGAAAATGTGGTAGGAAAAGCTGTTGTGCATACAACCCCGAGACAGGAGTGAGAAACGGAGCTAGGGTGCTGAAAGACTCTGTTTCTCCAGGGTCCCTAAAGAGGAAAGGTGCTTGGGAGAGAGACCTGTCTGCTGGAGGCAGACGGAAAGTGGTCACAGGTGCACGGTGCCAAGCCTAGGGGCACAGAGGGCACGCAAAGACCATTCAGAAGGAGAAGCGGAGGTGACAAGCAAGGAGGTGCCAGGCCCCAGGGATGGCGGGATCCAGACCAGATGGCCTGGAAGGGGTGGGGTCGGGGTGGGGGCATGTGGGATCAGCACGGTGGGGAAGGTGGACAGTTTGCATGCAAAAAGGTGGAGAGTGAGCTGTGTTGCCTGGAAGAAGCCTCAATCTTGGATGCGGGCAGGGAGAGCAAACACTGGGGTGGGAAAGGTCGTCTAGTTACAGGTGGGACAAAGTGCGAGTCGGAGAGGGGAAGGATCCCCTATCAGTCAGGAGAGGCCCCGAAGAGTAAGGGTATCTGAAGTCGGGGGAGAAGGTGGGAAAGGGTCATTCCCAGGGGTAGCTGGTCCCTATTTCGGGAGTGCCCCACACTAATCAGAGGGAGAGGGAGGAGGTGTCCACCGGCAGTCGGAAGAAGGGGACTGTTTTTTCTCAGGGTCCGAGGGAGGCGTCCCTGCCTAGTTCGCAGGTCAGAGGCCAGGGGTCTCGCTCGGGTAAGATGGGGAGGGAGCCTGCGGGGGTCAAG
>NW_007067417.1:250504-301134 GCF_000164805.1 Carlito syrichta
ACAGGGCGGCTGACTTCCGCCTGGCGCGCATTCGCCCCGCCCCGCGACGCTCCCGACAGCCTCCGTTCTGCGCCTGCGCACGGGCGGCAGCGGGGCCTGCTGGGAATTGTAGTTTTGTGGCCGGCGCCTGGGGTGGGTGGGAGCCGCAGGCTGCAGTGGCCCCCTGCCATGGCGTTATTCTGGGACGCTGGCCGAGCCTACGTTGCGGGTGAGGGTGAGGTGGGGGGAAGGCTACCGGGAAGAGGAGTTATAATGACTCGAGCTGAGATGATAGGACCCCGCTTGCCTTGTCCTTCCAACCCTTGTGGTCTCTCAGGAGGTGGAGAGACCCCTCTCCTTACCCCTTCAAACCGGTCACATCCGGAATGCTAACCAATTAATTCCAAAGTCAGAATCAGGGAGCTCTATAGGCTAAACATCCAGGGCAGGATGGGGATGGTGGGGTGTTTCCATGCTGCCAACTTGCAATGAACAAACCCTCTGCCAAATAAGGGTTCCCTCCTTTTCCTTCTGTCCTTTCTTAGCCTTCAAGCTCTTTTAATGCACTGTGTTAAAAGGCATCCCTGGTTCCTCCTGACCCTGTCCTAAAGTCCTGCAGGGAGAGCCATTTTAGAACTTCTGGAAAAGGCCTGGTGCCAATGGAGCCTCACACAGAAAAGCTTAATGGAGGGTGCATCAGCCCTCTGTCAGTCTGCACCTTCAGTTCTGCTGCACACAACCATCCCTGGCTTTCTCAGAAGCCTTCCTTTACGTAACACATACACAAGGGGAAAAAATTCAAATTATATAAATGGTGCCCAGTGCAAAAACACCCTCCCTCACATCCCTGTTCTGCATTTGCTGCTCTGAGGCGATCACTATAACTAGTTTCTTGTGATTCCTTTGAGAGATATTTTATGATATACAAACAAATCATAAACATATATCTTAAAACTAAATGGAAATGTGCTAAACACACCATTCTGCACTTTTATGCTTGGTGGGGGGCTTAGAGGGTAAACCTTTCTTGAATTCATTAATATTTTTCATCATGCTAAACTGAATCCCAACCATATCCCATTGAATACTATTATTATATTTCTTTTTTTAATTTTTATTTTTTTCTTTTAATTTTTTTATTTTAAAGATGTGGGGTACAATTCGGGGTTAGGTATACAAATGTTCATTATGCAGGTACCCTTGTTGATGAAGTGTGACCCCCCTTCCCCAGGCAGATTCCCACTACTGTCAATCCTGCTTCCCCACTCCCCTCCCGGCAGTTTCCCGCTACTGCCAATCCTTATTATTATATTTCAAATTATTAGAATCCTTTATTTACTAAGGTATCATCTGTATGCCTCTTAGGTTAAAAAATAACACATTATTCTTGGTATCTTCAAAGCTCTCCAGGTAGTTCTTCTCATTCCCAACTCTCTCCTACCCCTAGAGGTAGCCACAATCTTGAATGTTGCATTAATCATTCTCTTTCTGCCTCTTTTAACCTTTATGAAAATGAAATAAAACCATATGTAATGGATGAAAGAGTCAGTTGCCCCACTAGCAGGTATTTTAGTTTTGCCAGTCTGGTGGTATTAGGTGTCTTCTCGTCTGACTACTGATAGATTGTATATCTTCTCTTATACCTTTTGACTATTTACATTTATTTTTCTGTGGATGGCCCAACATCTTGATGCTGTTTTTAAGGAAATAATCTATCCTTTCCCCACTGATATGCAGGCAATACCAGTTTTGTCATAGGCCAAGTTTTCATAGACACATGGGTCTTTTGGGGGGTTTCTACTATGGTGTACTGATATACTTTTTCATACCTTCTCTGATACCCACTATCCTCACTATTACCTCTTTTTTTTGAGTCGGAGTCTCACTCTGTCACCCAGGTGGGAGTGCAGTGGCATTCTGCTCATGACCACCGCAGCCTCGATCTGCTGGGTTCAGACAATCCTTCTGCCTCAACCTTCTAGGTAGCTGGAACCACAGGCATGTGCCACCACACCCGGCTAATTTTCTGATTTATTGTAGACACGAGGTCTCGCTATGTTTCTCAGGCTGATCCTGAACCCATGTGCTCAGGCAATCCTCTCACCTCTGCCTCCCATAGTGCTGGAATTACAGACGTGAGCCACTGCACCTGGCTACTATTACCTCTTTCTCATAAGACTTCATAAGCTGTAGGACAAGTCCTCCTCCCCTGCCAACCTTTTGGGTTTTTTAATGGAATTGCTTTGAATCTGTAGGTTAGTTGGGAGAGAATTGAGATTTCATAATATTGAGTCTTTGATCCAAGCCCATATTTTGCCTTTCCATTTATTTGGGGTTTCTTTAATGTTTTTCAGCAAGGTTTGGTAATTTTCCATTTCATAATATAGCTTGAAGATTGTTCCATATCTTTGTAGAGAGCTGCTTCATTCTCTAAACAGCTGCATGGTGTTCCACTGTGTAAAATTCATTTTATCAAGCCGCTAATGACGTCTTTTGAGGATATCTTTTAATACTACAACAACGCTTCAAGGCGTATCCTTGAACTTAACTTACCTGAGCACTACCATAAGTATATCTGTAGGATAAATTTCTAGAAGAATACTGTGTATTTGCATGCTGTGAGCAAACATACATTCCCTTCCAGAGTGCTGTGAAATCACTCTCTTTAAAGTCAACAATGATTTGATGGCCAAATACAGTTGGGCTTTCATTGGTTTCCTTTCTCCTTCTGTTCTTTGAATCATCAGAGACTTCACCATGGCCTCATTTTGGAGTTCTCTTCTTTAGTTTCTGCAACTCTGCATAGAAGACTACAGATTCTTCACTTGAATCATTCATTCGTGTGTTTACTTATTCATTTCATAGTTAAGTGCTTTGAACTGGGTAGTCCACCAGGGGGCCCTCTCATTTTATTTATCAAGTAAAATATTGCATAATCATTCAGTCTATGCCTCTCTGTAACTGAAAGCATCTGCTGCCAAGATAGGGGGGCAAATGTTTAGAGAAGGAGAAACTGAGGCATAGGGAGATTGAAAGGCTTGATTAAAGTCAGAAGGCCGTAGATGGCCAAAATAAGACTGTCAGTTTCGTTTCCTATTCCTGACCATTGGGGAGACTTCCATGGAAAGGCGTGACTCCCCAGGAGAGGGAACACTCTCCCTCTCGTGGTTTTCCAGGTGTGAGGACCACAAAGAAGCCGATTAACTTGGTCTGTCTTTGCAGCTGCCAGTTCTGATCTCCACCTGCCCCGAGCCGCTCGAAACATGGGCAGTGCCATCCGGGAGCGACGAGCATGGGCCGGTGGCCAGGGAGGCTGGGTCTGGCTGCCAAGTTTCCACTTCACCATCTCAGCAATCTCCGAATCTCTGTGGATGCTGTCCCCACCCCCACCCCTTGGCAGTGGGATGCCACCATCTGAGCCTGCACGTTGCTACGCTTTGCAACGGAATTCAAAAGTTTGCAATACCAGTCTCTGCCCTTGTGGGATGGCTGAGCAGCCTGACCCAAAATAGCTGGGGAAGACAGGAAGTTAGGGCCGCAGCGGGAAAAATCACAGTGCTGCTAATGACATGCTGTGCTTATCTGGAACCGAGTGTCTTACAGACTTCATCCGAGGTCACATCGCTTTTTCCAGCGAAGAGAAAACAGACACGGTGAGTGGTGATGACTTGCCCAGAAAGGGAAAAAGAATTGGCAAATCGGGGAGGGCACAGAATGTGCTGCCTCCTCTGCCAGGAATTCCAGGGTATGTTCCTTCCCCTGTGAGTCTCTGGGGCTTCACATCCCATGAGCTGCCCTTGTCTGAGAATAAGGAGTCACTTGGGAATGTTCAGAAAGCCTTTAGGGGTTTTGGCTCAGACACTCTTGTGTAGGTGTGAGCTCCTAGGGAATTCCAGGATGGGCTTGGCTTACAGCTCATCTGGGAGCCTAGAAGAGAAACCTTGGGGAAGGAGGGTGCTCTATATCTCTGTTTGGCTTTGACTTCTGATCCATCATCCCAGGGCTGACGAAATCTCCTCCAGACACTGCGGCCGGCTTTTGTTTTTGATTTATGTTGTTGTTGTTTTTTTGCCATGACTCTTGCCCTAGCATTCACAGGGATTCTGCCCAACAGGAAAGTACTTGCTGAGCAGAGAACACGCTGCCTCAGGTTACTTGGGGGTGCCTATGGCTGGGTTGGGAGAAAATTGAGCAGACTATAAGAACATCTCTTGCTTGCCAAGTTTTCCATCTTTAACTTACAGTTTTAAAGCAGAAGCAAAGTTGATGACAAAGAGCATTAGCAAGCTGGCAAGCTCTCTGTTTTGGTGACATTTTTTCTTTTATTGAAGATTGGCTTGCGTTCTTTGGGCGCTGGCCTCGTGGGTCTTTGCCCATTGCCTGCTGGCTTGAGTTGCGGGCCATTATGGGGGCACCCAAGCTGTACTCAGACCTCAATTCCTGCTTGTTGGAATTTCCCACGCCTCTAAGCCATCTGTCTCACACGAATATCTTGGGAAACCCCGGGGCTCCTTTTGCTACATTTGCTATCACTCTCTCCTGCCCCCCGGTTTCTGCCTTAAGGAAAATGAGTAATCCCTTTTCTAATCTCTTGGTAGATGTGGGGGCTGATCCCAAGAGGAGAGAAGGAAAATTATATTTATAATAACGATTGTTATCATGAACATTATAGCACTTTGTATCTGCTCCATCGACTTTTTTATGAATCATGTGAGAAACTATAGGCTCACAATCACTTCTCCCAAATCTTCCAAATTCGAAAATCTCTGAAAACTTAGTTTCCCCTTGAATTTGGTACAAACAAATTTAACAGAACAATGTGACTTGAACTATCATGAGACTATTAAGGCTATTAATGGCATCCATTTTATCCACTGCAGAATGTTCAAGTGTCTGGGGGAGGGGGTGCCCAAAACCCACTGGGGTAAGATATTGTGTGGGATATCTGCATCTTTCTCTGAATACGTTTGCCCTTGTTGGTTCCACAGTAGAGATCCTGGACCTAGCTTTGCTTTATTGATAAGGAAACTAAGGTCCAGTGAGGTTTGCTAGCATCCCAAGCTGGGTATCAAGGTAAGGCATAGGACTTGAAGCCTCCAAGTAAGATGAGCCGGCTGCGGCTGGAAGAGATGCTCAGCATTCGGCTGTGTTTCTAGAACTTTGTGCTATAGGGCCTCTGAGTTCATGTCTTGGAATTATATTAAAGATAACTATGTTTTAGCCGGGCATGGTGGCTCATGCCTATAATCCCAGTACTTTGGGAGGCAGAGGTAGGAGGACTGCTTGAGCCCAGGGGTTCGAGACAAGCCTGGGCAACTTGGCAAGACCTCATCTCTCTACAATAAATCAAAAAGATAGCTGGGCCTGATGGTGCACGTCTGTGGTTCCATCTGCTTGGAAGGCTGAGGTGGAAGGATCGCCTGAGCCTAGCAGGTCGAGGCTGTGGTAGCCGCGAGTCCAGCCTGGGCAACAGAGTTAGACTCTGACTTTAAAAAAAAGAGCAAACTATATTTTATTTATTTATTTATTTTGGAGAGAGTGTCTCACTCTATTTCCCAGGCTGGAGTGCAGTGGCTAGATCACGGCTCACCGCAGCCTCGAACCCCTAGGCTCAAGCGATCTTCCAACTTCAGCTTCTGAGTAGTTGGGACTACAGACATGTGCCACCACACTCAACAATGTTTGGTTTTTTTTTTTTTCAGTTTTTGTGGAGGCAGGGTCTTGCTATGTTGTCCAGGCTGGTCTCGAATTCTTGTCCTCAAGTGATTCTCCCCCCTCGACCTCCCAAAGAGCTGGGGTTATAGGTATGAGCCACCACACCTGACTGGGATAACCTTCAGTTCTTCAACAACAAAGCCATCCTCAATTAAAGATTAAGAATAAATCTTCCATCTTCTGCATCTTTTTCTCTTTTAAGCTGTGTCAGTCCAGGACTTCACGAAGTCTGAGGCTCCCGGGCAGGGCAATGAGAAGTTTTCTCATTGCATTTAGGAAATTCCTAGTTCATGAGAATTCCAAGAAAGGTCCAGATTCTCGGATGTATGGACAAAGGTCTCGTAGGGACTTTTGTTTTCTCTGGTGTCCCTGCTGCAAGGGCTATTTGAGGACAGAAAAACTAAGAGAGGTTCAATCCATGTGCTAGGTCTTGCTCTTGGTGACTGGGAAACTTTCTCATGTCACTTACAGGAATGAAGACGAGCTTATCTCTGGGTTTTCCCGTATTGATAAACAGCCAGGGATGGAGGTTTTGCCAAGCCTCAGTCACATATGCCAAGAACACGAGCAACCTTTGAGTCTTCTAAGTCTAGTGGAGGCCACATCTCTAGTAGATTAAGTAGCGTTTACTTAATATTGCTGCCATGCCCTTTAAGCTCTCCCTGGGCACTGGAGGCTGGGCCTTTCTCCTTTTACTCCCAGGAGGGGGTTGGCACGTGTAGCCAAGGTCTCTGTGGGGTGGCTGCTAGGTGCTTACCAGCTGCCTCTCTTGCCCAGATGCCTCTTCTTCCCTTCCCATCTCCCTCATCCTCAGTTCTACCTGGAGGCTGGCCTCACCTGTGGGCATCTCTTCCTCTTCTCCTCTTGGATTCTCTTAGCCTTCCCAGATGTTGATACAGCAGATGGGAGGAAATTCCAAGGTAAGGAAGAATGAAACGCAGCCTCTTTGTTTTGCCCTAAACGCCCCAAACCAGCATCCCTGTTTCACATCTTCTGTCCAGATGGAGCCAGAGAGAGAGAGGCCCTCGGAGGTGTGAGAACAAAACAGAAAGTGCAGGTATGACAGCCAGGCCAGGAGCAATGGGAGAGAACATGGGAGCAGAGGTTGGAAAGAATCAAAAAAGAAGGAGCACTGTTATCATCCAAGCAGAGTTCTGTTTCTCTGGCCAAATCCTTCCTCTTCTAGTGATATGATAAGTTTCCAGAACCAACTGGTCTGACTCAGAGTTTGGGGATGAAAACTGGGCCCCCACCAGGGATGGCTCAGGAGAAGCCTGATGCAGCGATCAGGATGGCAGGCAGGCTAAGGGACTTGTTCAGAAAAAATATGTGTATGCGATTGAGACAATGTCAGCTTTTCCTATCAAGGAATGAGAGGCCTGATAGAGACTGAGGAATGCTGAAGCTCCTCCTGTCACCCTTGGCCCTGTCCATGCACTCATGTGGTTCTCTGGAAAATTTAGAACTTCAGGGCAGGAGTTCCTTCCTAACCTCTAGATCACAGAGGTCTCAAGACTCTGATCTAAAAGCTGGGTGTGGTGGCTCATGCTTGTAATCCCAGCACTTTGGGAAGCTGAGATAAGACGATCTCTAGAGCCAGGAATTCAAGATCAGCCTGGGCAACATAGTGAGACCCTCATCTCTACAAAAAAATTTTTAAAAACTAGCTAGGCATGGTGGTGTGTGACTGTAGTCCCAGCTACACAGGAGGCTGAGGCTGGAGGACTGTTTGAGCCCAGGAGTTGGAGGCTGCAGTGAGCTATGATTGTGCCACTGCACTCTAACCTAGGCAACAGAGCAAGACTCTGTCCTAAAAAAATAATAATAAATAATAAAAAAAGACTGAACAAAGCAATGAACCATCACTTTCCAAAAATGCACATGCATATTCACACAATTTGGCATTCTGTGGTAGGGGGCTCACAGATTCCCCCAACCTGTCTGTGATTCCTGGACCCCAGGTGGAGCCCCCAGTGCATGGCATGTCCCAGATTTGCCACTGTTGAGACTTGATCTCACAGGGTTGGCCACACAGGATCCCCCAACACTTTGAAGCCCAGCCCCTGCTGCCAAGAAACTGGGAGCTCTTGGCCTTCCTGGGCTCCCCCATCCTACATGGGGCATCCTTGTCCTGGGTTTCCAGCCCCCTCCACATCTGGTGGATCTCCAGACACACAGTGGTGGCCATCCCACTCCAGCTTGGCTGGCTCCCGAGGGCAGCCAGGAGGAGGGCAGCGGCTGGCTTTCCCCTGCCTGGCGGGGCACACACAGTTAATCCTCAGCGGCTGCTGTTTGGATAAAATGCGCTGGGAGCGTCGGAGGCTCCTCGGCCGCTCACATCTGGCTGGGGTTTGCTCTTTGCGCGTTTGTCCCACTTTCTTCGTCTCTTCCTTTACTTTCGAGAAACCGTGTTTCCGCTTCTGGCTAGAGACCTTGGAGCGGGCGCTGAGCAGATAAAGGTGCGGGGACCAGACCGGCTGCTGCTGGGATCTCCCTGCTCCCCTTTTCTGCGCCTTCTTCCCGGAGGACTTTTTCCCCCTGCTCTGTCTCCTCTGACAAGTCTGTGCTTCCTCCGACCTGGCCAGAACGAGGCTCTGCCGCTGGGAGATGCCCTAAGAGCCGTGTGGGGAGAGCCCCAGAGGCCGTGGGAGGACACAGCTGACAGTCCGGCTGGACGGAGGTAGGTGGCCCAGCGGGCGGATGGAGCCAGGGGGGACCCAGTGCTGCTCCTGCTCCGCTCCTGTCTTCGTGGCTCCAGCCTGATGGCCAGAGCAGGGCTGAACAGACACCTTGGCCCGGACGTTGCTGAGTGGAGTGGGAGGGGCTGGGCTAGCAGCTGTGGCAAAGGGGCAGAAAGCCTCAAAATTCCAGGGCAAACCCTGAAGTTTCTAAGTCCCTTCTGTACTCCAGGCTCTGCCGAGAGCCATGATCTTGGCTCTCCTTCTTTGGCTGTCGAGGAGGCGGGCTCTTTTGCAGAGGGATGCTGTCAGGAATAATCATACCTTCCCTCTAGTTTTTTGTAGTGTGTTTATCTTGCTTCACTTTTTTCTGGTTCCCTTCTGGAGGTGTGGTGGGAAGAGAATGGTACTTGTGCCCACTACCACCTGGGGGGATGCCCTCACCCCACCCCAATATCACCTGGACCACCTGACAGCTGGGCCTGTCCAGTCCTGTTTTGGCCAACTTGGATCTGAATAGGGAATGTTGTCTTTGGTCTTCACGTCCAACAGCCTTGGTGTTCCGAAGGGGATCCACCTTGATTGGGAAAAAACAGTGTTCCTTCCTTGGGGACCTTCCTGGGAAGTGGAGCTGCCTGTGCCACCGAGAGTGGCCCCTGGTCTGGAGCTGGCATCACTGAACCACCCGGAGCCTCCGGATAGTGTGTGTTGACCTGCTGCCCGCCGCTCAGCCCTCTGGGTCACCTCTACTGGTGCATGTGTGATCCCCACCTGTTAGCCTGGGCCCCACTGGACCAATTCCTGGGCCACGCCTGGGCTGCTTCCCGGGACCCATGCATGTATGGTTCTTCTGTGGACCCTCCATGTGCTTCAGGCACTCACGGGTCTCCCTGAGCTGTCCTTGCTTGGAAGGGAGGGAGGAAGGAAGGAGGCCACCTTTCCCTGTGATTTCTTGCTGCCTTCTCTACCTCATCTAGTTTCTAGGAATGGAGAGAACGCCACACCCTCAGAGCATTCTCCTTCTGAGCTTTGAAAATGAGAAATTCCGTGAGAAACTGTGTTTTCTCCACTACTAGCCACTTCCTGGGTCCCCAGGGAGCGTATGACGTCCTTAGAGGCTGCTCAGCCTCTGCTTTTTATAGTGCAGGCAAGTACATGCTTTCTGACTGGCGGGGCAGCTATGGGCATCGTCACAGAGAGTCACACTTGACTGGTGTGTGTGCTGCAGGGAGGGAGAGGGCATTCTCCTCCGGTCCTGCTCAATGTCCTCGCTAGCCAGAGGGGAGGGGATGAGGCAGGAAGATGAGAGGCAGAGGCTGAGGATGAGTGGGAGCCTCCCCACCCTCCCCTTAGACCTGCAAAGCTGGAAAAGCTCTTAGAGACGACCCAACAATAACCATGGTGGCAATGATAATGATGATGATGCCAGCCACAGATTTGTGTTTCCCACAAGGCAGGCACTGAGCAAAGGTTGCTTCTCAACAGTTCTATGGAGAGAACTCAGAGCTGCATAGCTCAGGGGGGTTCCTGATGTGCTGGAGGTCCCAGAGCCAGTAGATGGAAGATCTAAGACTCAAATCTGTGTCTTCACCCCCAGGGACTATGGTTTTTTTGTTGTTTTTTTTTTTGAGTTGGAGTCTCACTCTGTCACCCAAACTGGAGTGCAGTGGCCACTCCTGGCCACCGCAGCCTCGACCTGCTGGACTCCGGCAATCCTTCCGCCTCAGCCTTCCAAGTAGCTGGAACTACAGGTGCGCGCTACCACGCCCGGCTCATTTTTTGATTTATTATAGAGATGAGGTCTCGCCAAGTTGCCCAGGTGGGTCTTGAACCCACGGGCTCAGACAATCCACTCACCTCAGCCTCCCAAAGTGCGGGATTACAGGCTGAGCCACCGAGGCCGGCTAGGGGGACTACAGTTTTTAATGCCACCACCCATGCTGGGAACACTGAGCTCAGTTATCCAAGCTGTGGCTGAGACCTGAGCTTCTCAAGGTTCCAAGTTCTGCCTCCTCAGCTGCCAACAACAGGGCATGCCCCTCAGGCAGAAAGGACACAGGTCTGCTACCCAGGGGCCCTCATCTCCTCTCCTCTCCTCTCCATCTCTTCCTCCTGCCATCTGGAGTCTTCTGTGATGCCAAAGGAGGGGCCCCCAGTGGGCATGTCCAAGGAGGCAAAGACACATGGTACAGGAGGCCTTGGGTGGACCCTGTCCAGCTGCAGGACAACACTGTCCCTCCGGGCGGGTGCAGCCAGCCAGTGAGGGGCACTCTCCCCATGGGGGATGGGGTAGAGAAAGCCACACTGTCCAGGAGGGGCATGGGCTCCCTCTCACTCCTGGGACATAACCTCCCTGTTCAGGGCAACCAGCACAGCATAATTTCTTAGGAACATTCGTCTTTCTGTTGTTCTTCCTGGTACTTCCCCCTAGCTGTAATTAGCATGACTCATAAACCAAATATTCTGGCATTGAACTTCACCCATCAAAACAAAGATGAAAAGAATTTTGTAGATACAGTTTGGTGCCACAGGGACTCGAGCTTCCCATTTGCGTCTTATCCCCGGGGGTTGGGCCCTTGTAAGTCTTGGTTCCTGGGGCTAGGGACACAGGCACCAGGAAGGGCAGGAAGAATGAGAGGGTTCCATTATGGTCCCCTGATGACTGCCTGTGGCCAACTCTGCCTGACAAACTGCCAGAAGCTGCCCTTTCAGGAACAGCCTCTTCTCCTTGCTCTTTGCCCTGAGAGCCCTGGAAACATTCAAGAGGGGCAGCGGTCTCCTGAATTCTTCATCCTAGTGACTGAACTACCTCATGGACCAAGGGTTGCTATTGTCCCTGCTTAACTTGCTGAAATCTATCTTCTTAGCCAGGCATGGTGGCACGTGCCTGTAGTTCCAGCTACTTAGTAGGCTGAGGAAGGGTCACCTGAGTCCAGTAGGTCGATGCTGCCGTGAGCTCAGTGGCCGTGAGCGTGCCACTGCACTCTAGCCTGGACAACAGAGTGAGATTCCAACTCAAAAAAAAAAAAAAAAGAAAGAAAGAAATCTGCCTTCTGCTAGTGTTATGTGACACAAAAGGGCTCTCTGGACAGGACTCTGACATCTCCCTGACCCAGGGAGGGCGAGAACTCATCTGCCATTTTTTTTTCTTTTACATTTTTTGTAGAAGCAGAGTCTCACTATGTTGCCCAAGCTGGTCTTGAACCTCGAACTCCTGGGCTCAAGTGACCTCCTACCTTGGCCTTCCAAAGTGTTGGGATTACAGGTGTGAGTCACTGCTCCCAGCCCTACCATTTGCCCGTGTTAGAGAACAGTCTGGGAAACAGTGATCGAAGCCCCACCATGAATTTCTTTTTCTTTTTTTTGAGTAGGACCTTCCTGCCTCAGCCTCCCAAAGTGCTGGGATTACAGGCATGAGCCGCCACACCTGGATAGCTCAGGCAGCTGGTCTCATGAGCCTGGGATCCTCAGAGCCCTGTCCTGGGGCCTGCGCTGGGATCCTTGGCCTGGTAGGGCCTAGTCTGAACTTAACCATGGACATGCAGGATCAGGTACACTCCCTGTTTTCCTCCTCCCCAAGCTCAGCAGTGAAATACTCCAGCTTCTGCCACCCTCAGGGAGGGGTGTGCAGTGTGAGCAGGAATAGGAGCTTCTGCACGCTTTGGGAGGCACTTTTTTTTTTTTTTTTAGTTGGAGTCCCACTCTGTCACCCAGGCTGGAGTGCCATGGCACACTTACAGCCACCCCAGCATCGACCTGCTGGGCTCCAGCGATCCTTCCGCCTCAGCCTTCCAAGTAGCAGGAACTACAGGAGCTCACAACCACGCCCGGCTAATTTTTGATTTATTGTAGAGATGAGGTCTCACCAAGTTGCCTGGGCTAGTCTTGAACCCTTGGGCTCAGGCCCACTCACCTTAGCCTCCCAAAGTGCTGGAATTACAGACTGAGCCACCAAGCCTGGCCTGAGAGGCACCTTTATATCTGGGTCCTTGCCAAAGTCACAACTGCATGCCACTTGTGCATGCCACTTGTGCAAAATCACAACTGCATGCCACATGAGTGGTGCTCAGCAACACATCAGCCTCCCCTCAAGCCACCTATTCTTGCCCATACTCAATTTCTAGAACTTGACTTGGTATCTGAATGTGGCTCCAAGGGGGATGGTCTTGGGCAGGGACATAGAAGTCCCTGCCCTTCACCATCCACTGGGGCATCCGTGTCCTGTCACTGGAGTCAACACCTTCTCCAGCCTCAGACAGGGCAGGTATAGGCCTGCAGGCCCCTCCTTGGGCACCTGCCCCATCCAGGATGGCCGTCAAGACGGCTGTGGGTCGGGCTGAGCCTCAGTGTCTGACCATCTCCCTGGCTTCTGCAAGAATTTTCCTTGAAGTGAGACAGAGCAGAGCAGAAGACGGCAGGCAGAGAGGCTGAATTCAAGGGGAGGAGGAACAGAGGCAGACAGGCAGGAAGGGCAGTGTGGGGGAAGTTAAGTTCTTGGTGCCCTGTGCTGGGTCAAATGTTGCTCTTGGCCACGTCTTAGAGCCACACTTGGTGGAATGCCCCAAACTCTTTGCCTTGGGTTGCACCCTCCTCCCCAGTGGGACATCTGGCTACCAGCCGCCCTCTGCCCTGAAGACCAGGGAAGGAAAAGGACCTTGCTTGGGAAAGCTGCCAACCCTGGGTGGGTTTGAGGCGAGTGCAGACCAGAAGGCGGGCTGAGCCCTGCGACTCTGCCCTGCAGGTCTCTGGGGCTAGTCTTCAGAGCTGGAAACTGGGGCGTGCTCAGAAACACTTGGCCCCATTCTCCTTGTGAAGAGTCTAAGAGATGGGAGAATCTGGGTGGGTTTGGGATGATCACGGGGCTCTTGGGTCTTCTGGCATTCAGGGCAGGCCCCTCTCCCCATGAAGGGATACCTATGATGAGGAGATCCATCAATGTGTTTTAAGATGCCAATAGGCTGGCACCTGGCAGATCTTAGCCCATAGCATCAGTGAAGACATATATATATTCCCTGGTGGCCTATACCATGCCTGGCATGTAGTCGACACTCAGGGATCCTCTGTTGAATGAATGAATGTAAGGGCTTGACTGGTGAATATATTCCTCAAAGCTAGCAGCTGCTGCGACTGTTCCAGCTCTTATCAAGTAAGCTAATCAGTGGGTGCTCTAAACCTGAGCCCAGTGGGTGGGTGTTTTGTCGGGAGGAGCCTGGCTCTCTGGCCTCTTTCTGGAGGCCTCTAGACGTGAAGTGGGATGTGCTTTGCTGTCACACACACCTGGGTCTAACCTGAGCTCCAGCACTTCTGTGCTGTGGGACCTGGGGCAAGTGTCTCCATCACTCTGAGCCCGTCTGTGCATCTGTAAAATTGAGGATTAAGCATTGTAAGGGTTTAGCTCAGCCGTGTATGGAAAGCCCCACACCTGGAACCGAGTGGGTCCCATCAACCATAGCTGGGCTTTGCCAGAAGGAATCTCTGATAAATGCTGGGGCTACGCCTGCATCCAGGAACTCACCTGGTCATTGCACAGAACTCACAGAAATGGGCTCGAGGACAGGACTCTGTTTCCCTCTGTCTCATGGCCCTGGCTCTACACAGGCAACCTCCTTCAGCAGCAAGGGCCACTCGTGAGTGGTGTGTCTAACGCAGAACAGATTCCCTGCTACTAGGAGGTGTGTCCTCTCTGGCTTGCCTAACTCCAGCCCCCGGGGAGGTGTCATTTTGCTGAACTCCTTGTCACCTGTGCCCTTCCCGACCTGACACATCCCATGCTGTAACTGCCAGGGCTTCTAGTGCATCATCTTCTTGTTCCACGTGTCTTGAGAATCCAGGCCAGTGCTGATTGTATAGTAGGTATTCAATAAACACTTGTTGAACGAGTGACAAAGAATGTGAGACTTCAGCATGAGGTCAGTTTATATGCCACCCTGTTCTGCTGAGAACGTTTGATGCAGTGTCACCTAACACATCCTCTTTTTTCTCCATGTTCTACTTTTCTATGCATAGAGTTGAGTTTCCTGGAATAAACAAAATGCTCCCTTTGTTCCCAGGGTGGGTTTATTTGTCATTTTTCTAAGTAGAAAATAATGTGTACTCACTGTGAAAAAAGGATGTGACTCTTCTAGGGAACAGAAACAGAGAAGCCAAAATAAGAAAATGTTAAGCATTGCATTTTCATCACCAACAGATAATTGCCGCTAGCAACCAGGTGGGTGGCCTATGGGTCTCTGTGGCTGAGTGTGTGTGTATGTGCGTGTGTGTGTTTTCAACCTGTATTTCCACTGATCGCTGCTTGTGATCTTTCCATGTCAATAAACATGTATTTATAGAGGTTGCTAATTGGTGCTGCTTACTGAATCTGCCTCTCTCTCTCTTTCTCTCTCTCTCTCTCCCTTCCTTCCTTCCTTCCTTTTTCTTTCTTTTTTAGAGTCAGGATCTTGCTCTGACACCTAGGCTGGAGTGCAGTGGTGCAATCATAGCTCAGTGCAGCCTTGAACTCCTGTCCTGGGCTCAAGCAATCTTCCTACCTCAGTCTCCCAAATAGCTGGGACTACAAGCACATGCAACCAAGCCTGGCTAATTTTTTAATTTTTTGCAGAGACAGGGGCTCGCTGTGTTGCCTATCTGTTCTCAAATTCCTGGGCTAAAATGATCTTCCTGCCTTGGCCTCCTATGTTGCTGGGATTACAAGTGTGTGCTGCTGTTTCTCTTTCTTTTTTTCCCCCCTTTTTTCTTTCCCTTTCTTTCTTTCTTTCCTTCCTTCTTTTCTTTCTCTCTCTCCTTCCTTCCTTCCATAGAGCATGTGTTTCCTGGTTCGCCACAATTGCTGAGTTCACCATCCTCTTCAACCACCTTGTTTTTCTAGTTTCCCATGATATGGATGCATTGACATGTATTTAGTTAGACTGTATTCCTGGACATCAGGTGGTTTGTAGCATTGGACATAGATGTTCTGAGTACAGATAAGAGGAGCATCTCGGGAAAGGAAATCTACATGGCTGCACCAGGATTCAGCATTCTGGTGACACTTAATGGTGCACCCTGGATCTCTCCTCCAGTAACCTGAGTAAGAGAGAGTTGAACAGCTTTCGACTGTGCTTGTCTTTTTGGATGATGGCTCTGCTACCTGGGAGTGTCTGAAAGGTGAAGGTAGGATCCAAGCCAAGTTGAAGGTTAGATCCTAGGTGCTGGAGTTGCATGAGAAATGAGTTGGCACCTCCCATTCTCCACGGCCTTGCAGTCTGAGTGGGCTAGACAAGGAAACCAATGATTGTAGACCAGCACTGTCCTGGGTGCTAGGAGAGCAGCGGCAGCCACAGCACATCAGGGGGCCAGAGAAACTTCCTGGAGGAGGTGGCTTAAGGCAGAGCTCTGAAGAACACATGGATGGAGAAGGTAGTAGGAGGAAGGGGCATCTACGCACAGGAAGGGGCTTGTGCAAGAGGACGAGACTTCAAGTGTGACTTGTGCTGGGGACTGAGCGGCTTCAGGGTCTAGAGTGAAGGAAACTCACAAAGGGATGGGAATGAGCCAGATGGAAATGCTTAGGGTTTAACCACTTCCTTTGTTGGCACGGGGAGCCCTTGAAGCCAAGGGTGGCATTCAGATCTGCATTTTTAAAAGCTGCCTCTGGGAAGCAGTATGGAAGACAGATGGGAAGCAGGAGCCAGCCAGAGCCAGGGAAGAAGCGGTGTTGGAGAGGAGGGAGCCCTGAAGGGGGCTGGCAGTGGATGAGATGTGGCGGGTGCAGGAAGGGAAGGATCCAAGTGGCTCCCAGACTTCTGGCCCAGGTCTGCATAATGACACAGTCTTCCACTGAGCTGCCAGGTGGAGGGGTTGAGTTCACTGGGGGCTGTAAGGGTCTTATGGCAGAGCAAAGAGGAATAGAACCTTCAGCGATGGCGAAAAGTTCTAACAGCTGTGCTGTCCAATATGGTAGCCACAAGCCATGTGAGCACATAAAATGCGGCTCCTGTGACTGAGAACCGGATGGGTTATTTTGTTTAATTTTGACTGAAATTTCCCTGTATGGCTGGTAGCAACTGTATTGACTTAAACCTTTGCAGGCCCAGGGCTCAGTGGCCAGGTCAGGGGTGGAGACAGGGATTAGGGCATTGCCCGTGGGAGACGTGATGTGAATCAAGACAGGCAGAAAAAGGGTTTGGAGCAAGAGGAGCTGAGAGCCGAGGAACAGTTCTGGAGAGCACCTGTCTTAAAGGGGAAGATCTGTAAGGATAAACACTGGGAGCGTGGGCCGAACCCCGGGCACAAGAAGAGGGTAGTCAACACTGGCAGATGCTTTGAAGTGCTAATTGGTTGGGCATGGTGGTTCATGTCTGTGATCCCAGCAATTTGAGAGGTCAAGTCAGGAGCATCTCTTAAGGCTAGGAGTTCAATACCATCCTGGGAAACATAGTAAGACCCCATTTCTAAAAAAATCAGTCAAAGAACTGAGTGTGGTGGTGGATACCTATAGTATCAGCTACTAAAGAGGCTAGGGCAAAGGATTGCTTGAGGCCAGGAGTTCAAGGCTATAGTGAGCTATGAATGAGCCATTGCACTCTAGGTTAGGTGACAGAATGAGACCCTTTCTCATAGATAGATAGATAGATAGATAGATAGATAGATAGATAGATAGATAAAGTACTCATGAAAGAGGAAAGCAGAAGAGTGCTTGGTGCCAAGCCCTTGGTGACAAGGGTCATGGGCTATTTTAACAAGAGCAGTCGGAGTGGGTCCCGGCGAGAGGCGGGCCCATGAGAGACTGAGCTGAGTTATCTTCTTGACCTACATACCAGTAGACTTGGGTCAAAGTCCTGTCCTATGCCAGCCTTCCTCAGCAGATGCTTGGAAAATTCTGGGAGATGTCCAGGCCCTAGACAACCAGACAAAGACGTTTGTGCTGCTCAGAGGCCTGGGTGGGGCAGGGCACCGAGCCATGGAATTCCCAGGTTCTTTCCTCCCTCTGTCTTGGGAGCGGTCAGACCCTGAGGGTGTCGCCACTGCTGGTGGTGGGAAAGTGGGCCGCAGGCCAGGCCACCTGCAGAGCAGACTCATGCCACTGGCTGCCAGTGCCTCTTCTCTCTCACACGGTTCTCAAAGCAGGGGCAAATCGGCCGCCTGAGGCTTTGCAGCTGGGGGTGAGCTGAGGACAGATGCTCTACTCAAGGAAATCTTTGTTTTCACGGGACAGAGCCATAGCTCTGGAGGCCAGGCTGGCCAGGTGCCCCGAAGGCCCAATGCCTGACAGCTCATGTGGCCTCCTTGTTTGCAGGGCCTGGGCAAAAATTTAGACTGAGGCCCACTCTCCGCTCCAGGTGAGTCCTTCTTGGCCAAAGTGCAGTTGCTCCAGGAGGGGAGGGAGATGCATTAGGACTGGGGAAAATGTTTGGCCTCTCTTCACTGTTTTGTCCCAAGCCAATCAGAGAAAAGGAAACCTTTGCTTATTAACTCGCAAGTAGCTCTGGAAGAAGCTGTCTTCATCCCTGAACTTGGACTTTGGAAGTAGCCCGATAAATCCCACACCTTAAGAAACAAACCCTCCTTTTGCAACATAGACAGCAGCTTCTTAGAAAAGGGAAGGTAGGAAATTCAGAGGCAGGCTCTGCTCACCTCCACCTGGCCAGAGTTCCTTCAAGGGCCCCCATCCTCATTGCTGCTTCCCCTACAAGTTTGGGGGCAGGGGGAGAGTCCGAGACCAGCTATGGCTGCCCAGTTATAGAACGGGACATTTGGTATAAAATGGGCTTCTGGAAGAGGTGAACAAATGTCATTTATCAACCAGAAGCCACTCTGTCCCTGGCTTCCCAACACCAGGAGTTTGGTCAATGGGCAGTAAGTGTAACAAATGGCTATTGGGGGATGGAAAGGGCTGTGAGCAGATGTCGTATGGGGTTCAGAGCACCCTAACATGGCACCCTCCTTTCTCTTGGCACCCCAGTATCTGAAGCCTCTTGTAGCAACTGGAGAGCACTAAGTGTCTTGGCAGAAGACTCCCCTCGAATGTCAAAGCCGAGTGGGAGAGGGCTCAGGGCTTCTATTCTGATTAAGAGGACATTGGGGAGTTGAAAATGGTGAGAGGAGGTGTCAAGAAGGGATGGTGATGACTGAGGGGTGGTCGATGCTGTGTTGAACAAGGAGTGTTTGGGTGCTAAGTTGTATTCTTGCACTAGTGGCCGTTAGGTGTGGGATAAAGTCCTATCTTACGCCAAGCTTCCTCAGGAGATGCGTGGGGATTTGGGGGTAATGTCCAGGCCCTAGAAAAGCCAGACAACAATGTTTGTCTTGGATGGGTTGAGATCTGGGAGCTAGCCAGAGCCTCTGGAAAGCCACTGACCAGGCAAATGGTAGAAAGGAGAGTTGACTTTCAGGAGCTATTAAAGAGGAATGGGGACCGATTAGATGTGGCAGATGCACGAGAGAGGAAAGAGTTTCAATGACTCCCAGATTTCTGGCCTGCTATTTGTTCACGGTTCCCACTTCCTCTCCCACTGACTTCATTTTAATTTAGAGCAGAGCCGTCCAACCAAACTTTCTACGATGATTGAAGTGTTCTATTCTATACTTTCCAATATGGCAGCCACTAGCTACATGTAGCTACTGCATGCTTGAAATGTGGCTAGTGTGGCCGAGGAACTGAATCTTAAATTTTATTTCTGTTTAATTCATTTATACTTAAGTAGCCACATGTGGCTAGCAGCCACTGCACCGGACAGCTCAGGTCTAGAGTGTTAGCCACTTACCATGTTGATTCAACATGTGCCGTACTGTCTTGAGCTATAATTGAGTACCTGTCTGTTTCCTTCACTAGCCTGTTAGATACTTGAGGTCAGGGAGTATATTTAATTGATGGTTGAATCACTTCCTCCCAAGCTCTTGCACAATGCTGTGCAAATCACTGGCATTCAGTAAACCAGGCCTGTGTTAGATTGTCAACTGAGAGGGCAGCTTTGACTTGTCTTTCAAGACACCTTCCAGTTCAAGGAGATTATAAGTTTCTTGCCTCTCAGAGCAGCTGCTTAGCCAATGAGGATTAAGGAGAAGGAAAACAGTGTTTACAAAATGCTTTTGTCAAGTGGCACTGGACTGGGTGGAGCATCAGAACAAAATCTGTAAGCACAGTCCCAGAGCTCCAGGTATCACAGATGACTCAAAGGCATGACAATATGAAGGCGGGGTCAAAATATAACGGGACCGATTTTAGACAAAGATAGGGAAACTTGAACTGGTCTGTGAATATTGTCTCCTTAAAGGATCCATCGCAGATCCATGCACGATTTGGGAAGGGATAAAAGTTATAAACAAGGAAGTCTTCTGAGAATTCCTGTCCTCCCCCAGGTCTTGTAAGGAGCCCAATTTCTCCTTTCCTCCTCCTGTAAAGTGGGGTTCAGTCCCTCTGGGGAGAGGTTCAGGTGGAGGTAGGTGATGTGGGTTGGGGAAAAGGGCACGTGTGGGTTGGGGAAAGAGTTGCAGATCCTCAGAGACATGGGTGGGAGAAAAAGGTCATAGAATGATCATGGAATCTGGCTCTTATTCATTGGATTTGGGAAAGGCAAGTAAAGGGCTTGAGTCATGTTGAAAATGTCTTTGGTTGTCTTCACCACAACATAGTCTAGAGATTGGAGCATGTGGGTCTAGATTCACAAGGGTTACACACCACTGGTCAACAAGTCCTGGGGGCCACTTCTCTGGACTTGCCTCTGCTGTGCTTAGCACATTCTTCCAGATAACCTCACTTGGGGCAAAACCTCACCCTTTATAGGGGGGCTTCATTTTGCTGGAAATTGCTAAAAGTCATCTGGAGCCAAGTTTGGTCAGATGTTGGGAAATACTGCTTTTGCCCAGAAGTGACTAAAATGATCATAATGTCTTGATGCTAACTTTGCTGTGGGGTTTGGTAAAATGGGCCTTCAGATCTCTTCAAAGAAGGAAAGATTTCAGTCTGGGTTTGCTCTGGCTCCAGAGAAGAGGCTCTTGAGGAGAGCCACCACCGGCCTTGGTGGCCCTCGCTGCTCCCTCAGCTTGGAGCCTCTGGCTCTCTGCTGGGCGGTCCCAGGCCCCCCCCAATGACATCATCATCCCTAAAGGGGCTGCACCGGGGGCCCCAACCTTTCTGACCTAGGTGTGGAAGACTCCTTTTCCAGACTAGAAAGGGATATGTCAGCATGAAACAACAACAACAACAACAACAAAAGAAGCTGGTTCCATTAGGGTAGGACACTGGTTCTTAGTTAGGGGTAATTGTTCCCCTCAGGGGACAGACCCGTGTCAATGTCTGGAGATGGTTGTCACATCTGGGGAGGGAAGGGATAATGGCATCTAGTGGGTGGAGTCCTGGCATATTGCTAAGCACCCCACTAAGGTACAAGACAACTCCCCCTTCCAACAGGGAATGAACTAGCCCCATGTGGCAATAGTGCCAAGATTGAGAAACCCTCGGGTAGAATAATCCAGGGTTGCTTATCACTTCCTTTGTTGTTACTCTCCAACTTCTCCAGAATGAATACATTCTGAATTCAGGGAAAAACAAGTTTAAAAAAAGGAAAATCTCTTTTCCTTTTAACTGGCGCAAACTTGGCACCTAAAAGGGAAATAAATGAGTGGTTATTAAGGCGCCGAGGAAAAACAGAGGAAATACAGAAATAGAGAAATAAACATATTTAGTGAGTTCAATTTGACAAATATTTGTTGACACCCGTGGAGTTCAGGGTGCTGCAGGATGCTGGCTTGGGGATATCGCAGGCCTGGAGAAGGTCACGCACAGTATGCTGGGTAGAATCTTGCAGGCCAAACAAAACTCTCGGCAGCCTGAGACAACATGCAAAACAAACTTTAAAAAAGAGGACAGAGAGTTTCTTCCCAGTGGAAGGACCTGAGAAGACTTCAGGAAGAAGATGAGATGCTTGCGTCGGGGTCTGAAGACAGGGTAGGTAGGATGTTGTTGCCATCTGAGGTCAGCCCCTCTGAGTTCAAGTGCAGCCACCCTGCTTAAAAGTTGAACAGTCTGAAGATAATTAGCTTCTCTAAGTCTCTGTTTTCTCATTTATAAATTTGGTATAATAATGAATGAATATTGTCTTCTTGAAGGATTCACTGCAGGTCCATCTGAGAGCTGTGATGGGATAAAAATTGTTAATGGGGATGTGTTCTCAAACGTAACCCTAACTTATAGGGCTATAAGGATTAATTGAAGTGATCCAGACACCGAACACAGTGCCTGGTGCAGTCATCACTCCTGCTAACTGTATGCCAGTAAAAGAGAGGAGGGGAAAGGATATTCCAGGAAGTATGCAGGTAGGTAGGTGTCAGGAGTTTGGGGTGGGGGCAGGTATAGTGGCTAACGCCTGAAGATCTAGCACCTTGGGAGGCTGAGATGGGAGGACAGTTTAAGGCCAGATGTTCAAGATCAGCCTGTGTAAGACAGTGAGACCCATCACCACACACAAAAAAATTAGCTGGGCATGGTAGCACACCTGTAGTCCCAGCTACTTGGGAGGCTGAGACTGGAGGATCCTTTGATCCCAGGAGTTCGAAGTTACAGTGAACCATGATTACACCACTGCACTCCATCCTGGGCAAAAGAGTGAGACTCTCTCTCTCTCTCTCTCTCTCAAAAAAAAAAAAAAAGAAAGTCTGGGGGACAGTGGTGACTAGAACCTGTTATTCTAAGTGTGGTCAACAGGGGTTTCATGAAAATGCAGATCCCTCAAGGCCATGACCCAGATTTGCTGAATCCAAAGCTGATTTTAAAAAGAATCCCCAGGTGAGCACATTAAAATTTGAAAAGTGGGAGGCTGGCACACAGGAGGGGAGTCCCGTGAGGTATAGCTGAAGAGTGGGGATCAGTCTAGGGACAGCTGTGTACACCCTGCCAAGGAGCCTGGAGAGATAATAGATGGATAGACAGATAACTTTGATATATATTTTATCAGTCCACCTATGCACATACACACTTTCTTTGGCAAGTGGTGGGGAGCTATCAGAGATTTGGGGTGGGAGGACTTGTCCAAGTAGCCTCTTTCTGCACCAGGGCACCGGCGCCCAGCAGTTCCTCCTCCCCCTGCTCTTGACTTGGCATGGGGGCTCAGCAGGGGCCGCTGTGGGATCACTTGCGCTCCTCGTGAAAACACAGCCAAGAAGTCCCACCAGTGGGAGGCGTACGTCTGTCAAGGCCCCAACGCCCCGAGGGATAGAATGTTTACAGGGAGTTCATAGCTCCCAGGATGAGTAAAAAGTAGCAGCCATCTGGGTATATAACCACTGAGAAAAGGAAAATCCATCTTCCTTAAGCATCTAAGAGGAATTAAAAGAGAAAAATCAGGCATAGGACCTTTCAAGAGGTTTCCCCTTGCTTTTACTATTTGCCTCTCAAGAAAGACCTGGAGTCCACGCCTGCCTTCACTGCAAGGCTCTCATGCTTGCTAGGCCTCAGTTTCGCACTGGGTAGGTGAGAGGGTTGAACGAGGTGTGTGCATGGATCCTGTGAGGCTTCGAGTTTCACGTTTTGGCAAACAAAGATGGGTTAGAGTTGACCATGCTGGCCCTCTCTCACGGTGGGGAGGTTCTCCAGCCCACCGAACAGCCAGAGGGTGAGTGAGTCCAGACCCCAGACTCCCAGGTGAGCTGCTCACAGGGAAGACTGGATGTTTTGCCTAGTTCAAATTCAAGCACTGTCCCTACTAGACTCTCTGGAACCCCCAGTGGACACCTCTGTCTAGAAGGACTGTCTCAATACTGGATGAGCTTTTGCCCAAAGCACTGTGGTGAGATACAAGGGATGGGCTTCCATGAATGATGACCACCCTCCAGGGTACACGTCCCTAAAAGTATGCGTACATGTCCTTAAAGTAGATGCTGAGGACGCTCACCGATACGCCCCCTGGTGGCCAGAAAGCAGCTTTCAGCTACCTTCCCAGCGTCTACCAGAGTCGAGGGGCAATGATTACTCAAAACTCAGCTGGGATTTTGCTCATTGTCCTGAGAGTCGGTAAATAGTTGTCCGTGAGGCCAGTGGCTGATGAGGTCTCCTTCCTGAGAGGCAGCGTGGGCACAGACAGCTCAGCGAAGATTCAATGCTGGCCTGCCAGGCTTAGGCTCCTGGGACAGTGGGTGTATGCATATGCGTGTGCATGCAGGTGTGTGCACTTGCATGTGAGTGTGTGTGCACGCACGTGTGTGCATGTGAGTGTGTGCACGTGAGTTTGTGTGTCATGCACTCAACTTTGCTGAGCGTGTGTGTGTGAGTGTGCATGTGTATATGAGTGTGTATGTGTGAGTGTGTGCATGCATGCACTCTGCTGAGTGTGTGAGCGTGTGCACGTGCATGTGAGTGCATGGATATGTCAGTGTGTGTGCATGCGAGTGTGTGCATGTTCATGAGAGTGGGTGCACATGTGAGTGTGCCTGCACATGTGAGTGTGTGTGTGCACATGTGCGTGTGTGCATATGTGAGTGTGGGCGCATGTGCATGTGAATGCATTGAGAGTGTGCATGCATAATTCATGGGTGTGTGTGTGTGTGTGTGTGTGTGTGTGTGTGTGTGTGTGGTTGACCCCGAACGAGCATACCTGAAGTATCTCTCAGTGGTGTGGGGCCAGGCAAGCGCCCCAGATGTCCCAGCTGTTTCTCTGCGGAGTCCCTTCCTAATCTGGTTCCTTCCCCCTGTGTCACTTTCCCATCAGGGTGCAGCGGGAAGATGGGATCCCGTGGATGGGGACTCGTGCTGGCGTGTTGTCTGCTGCTGGCCTTTGCCTGTGGCCCGGTCTTGAGCCGTGTGCATGTCCAACAGGAGCAGCAGGAACAGGAGGGCACCAGGGAGCAGCCACCCCCGCCGGACCATGCCGAGAGGTGAGGGGCCACGAGGGGGCCATGGCAGGAGCCCCAGCTGGCCAGGCTGAGCCTGAGGCCAGTCACTGTGAGATGGAAGGAGCCAGAGCCACAGCTGAGGCGTGGCCATGGTGGAGTCTGGCATTCTTTTTGGCGACCTGGGCACCTTATCTGAAACTGGGGACAGTGACCTAACCTCATCCCAAGTGCAAAGGACTGTGGTCTGCAGGTGGTTTGGTAACCGTGTCCCTAAATAAAGAGCTGACCAAGCCCCTACACCGCCCTTCAGCCTGTATTTCCATTCTCACTTTGTCCCTTGAGAATTTTTGCCAGGATTCTGGGCACCACTTGGAGGCAGGGACAGTGGCTTTAGGAGATATGTTGGCCCACGACCCGCACGTCGCATCAAGCTGCAGGACGGAAGAGGATGGGTGGAGTGGAGAGGGCAAGTGTTGGCTTCCCTTGAAGAGTATGAAGGACTCTGGGTGGCCTCTGGGGTGTATCCATGACCTGCAATGACATGGGGACTCCAGGCCACTTGGGATGCTTTGTGGGATGTACAAAATGTTCAGAATGACTCATTAAACTGCTATTCATCTAGCATAAGGTCCTGAAGACCCCGCTGACAACTCAAAGCTGCCTTTGGGGCTCTTCAATATTTGAGTTTTGGGCAGACTTGATACTGGGGGCTTCAGGCTATCTTTAGTGCACCATGGAATTGGGTGGGATTTGGGGCCAAGTCACACCTTCTTTCTACTTCTGCTTCCTGTTTTTTTGATTGAGTGCCTCCTATCAGTCAGGCCCTCCACTAGACTGGCCGACAGGCCAGTGGCACAGTCCTGGCCTCTAGGAACCCCGAAGCTGTGAGGAAGACAGACACACACGTGATCATATAGTGAGGTCAGTAGGTTCCATAGTATAGGAGAGAGAGAGAGAGAGACTAAGAGGAGTGAGCAATACCTGCATTCTTTTCTTTTCTTTTTTTTTTTTTTTGAGTTAGGGTTTCACTGTGTTGCACAAGCTGGAGTGCAGTGGTATGATCATGACTCACTGTAGCCTTGACCTCCTGGGCTCAAGAGATCCTCCTGCTTCAGCCTCCCAAATAGCTGGGACTATAGGCGTGTGCACCATGCTCAGTTAATTTTTTTTTTTTTGTAGAGACATGGTCTCACTATGTTGCCCAAGCTGGTCGGGAACTCCAGGGCTCAAGCGATCCTCCCGCCTCAGTCTCCCAAAGTGCTGGGATTATAGGTGTGAGCCACCACACCTGACCTGATACCTGGGTCTTTAAGGATGCCTAGGGCCTCCCAGGTGCAGAAGGAGGGAAAAGCCACTTCAGCCAGAACTGTGCATGCAGCGGCGTGGCTGACAATGTTGGGCCTGGTGGGTGGTTTGAGGTAGGAAGAGCTGGAGGGTGGAGGGTAGAGGACGGGAGGGCAGGTGAGGCTGGGGGCAGTTCAGTCTTGTGGGGGAGGGTCTTATCTGATCTTAATCCCATAGGGAATGTGGCACACAGAGAAGGTTCTAGCAAGAATACTGGAGGGAGGCTGCAAAGAGGATGAACGGATGTGGGGAGAGGTTGAAGATATGTCAATCAAAATGGCAGTGGTGCCTTAGGGATGTGCGGGTCAGGGCCTGGGTCTGGAGGGTGTGAGGCCGTTGGGGGAGGGACTGAGCCCTCAGGACTCGGCTGAATGTCATGGGGAGGCCAGTGAGGCACCTGAAGTGAGGCTGAAGACTCCATCCTGGGTTACTCGTGATGAGGCCAGACAGAATTTGGAAAGAGAAGTTTCCAGTGGTGACGAGATGGGGACGGGGGTGTCAGTTTTGGATACGTGATGTTTGTGGAGCCCTGTTGAATTTTAAGATGGAGACTTCAGGTGAGAAGTTTAAAGTCAAGGTCTGGGGCTTAGGAGAGAGGTAGGGATGCGAATGTGCGTCTGGGAGTCCCAGGCTTGTGGGTGGCTGAACTCTGGGCGTGCAAATCCATTTCCTGGATTATCTGGTGTTCAAAAGTGGAAACAGAGTTAGATAAGGGTTGGTGCCCTGGCAGGGACTTCGCTGCCACCAAGATGGGTCTGCACAGCCCTGGAGCCTGGGCAAGAGGAACCATAAGCAAGAGAGCATGATACAATGCTGTCAGATGCCACGAGGAGGCAGCATGGAGCTGTCACCGTCCATCCTGCTAACAAGCCTGTCCTTCCTGCTTCAGGTTAGGAAACATTAGCATCTCCTGCTGTTGCAGCTCAAAGGAATTCTAAAGATCTAGTAGAAACCTCTTGTTTACAATGAGTCAGTTTAATGTATTATGTTCTAGAATCACAGATGTGTGGTAGGGAGTCGCAACATTGTATGGCGTCATTGGCCCCTCTCCTGACTGGGTGGGGGGGGGGGGGGGGGGGCGGGTGGCTCAAGCCTGTAATCCCAGCACTTTGGGAGACCGAGGTGAGGGGGTTGCCTGAGCCCGCGGGTTCGAGACTCGCCTGGGTGACTTGGCGAGACCTTGTCTCTACACTAAATCAAAAATTAGCCGGGTGTGGTAGCGTGTGCCTGTGGTTCCACCTACTTGAAAGGCTGAGGCGGAAGGATCGCCAGAGCCCAGCAGGTTGACGCTGGGGTGGCCGTGAGCGTGCCACTGCACTCCAGCCTGAGCGGAAGAGGGAGACTCCAACTCAAAAAAAAAAAAGTCCGTGTCCTGAAGGCATGGGTTTCTCCCAAGCAGCCTGGCTGCAAAGCCCTCCTATCTTTGCTATTTGTGTTATTGTTGTTTCCACAACTGTTATTGTTGTGAACACAAGCAGGAGCTCCTTCTGTAGTCAGGACTCCAGAGTTCGCCTTGAGCCAATGTAGACACAGAGATTAGATGCCCAGGTGAGACAGGAGAGGCCACGCCAGGCACCCCGGGGCCCACTGGGGTGGCAGAAGAGAGAAGCATTCTCAGGCCTGAGAGTTCATGACTTTTACTGTGATGCTTTATTCCCTCAGGGCTGAAGAAAAACATGAGAAATACAGGCCCAGCCAGGGTGAGGAGCTCCCGGCTTCCCGGTGCTTTCGCTGCTGCGACCCCGGTGCCCCCGTGTACCAGGTGACCCCAGTGCCCCAGATCAACATCACGATCTTGAAAGGTCAGACTGTTGCAAAGATATAAGCGCGGGACCTCTGGGGGCGGATCTGGAGGGAGATTGGGGCGTGGCGAAGTTGAATGAATCCCTGGGGACCGGAAGCAGAGGCAGGCTGTCATCTAGAGGGGAGGCAGAGGGAAACCCCACTGAGAGGCTCTGGCACCTTTCCAAGAGGAGGGATTGGAAGGGGGTCCACAGGACCCAGAGCAGGAGAGGGCGCCCATGGGCTTCTCGGGGCCCATCCTCCAGTCGGGCTTCCATACGCCTTGTGTCAAGGCCTGGTGCCCCCAACCTGCTTTCGGAAATGCCATCTGATCACCGTGGTTCTGCACACAGGGGATAACCTTGCAGAACCCTGCAAAATCTAACGGGGCACGCCTGCAGTCCAGATCCTGAGCCCAGTCCTGACATCTGCAGTTCATTTGCTCAGAGTGAGCTGTAGGCCTGGCCACAGAGCCTGTTGCTTTTGGATAAACCCATATGTTCCTTTTACTTTGCCAGAGCTTTCCAGAAGGGGAAAAAAATTATTGCTTCTGGATGAAAACAGAGCAATCCTTGAGGCTGAGTCTGTTTGCTTGACCAGTTTGGGAACCAAAATGCCCCAGTGCCAGGTTGGGAAGTCTCCCATGGGGGCGGGGGGAAGGGGCAGTAGTGACATTTGCCCTGTCAGGACTGTGGTGCCGTACCAGGATGGCGCCCAGGGCAAGACAATGTGAAGCCAAGGTGCAGGACAACCACCCGATTTCCCACTTAAAAAAAAATGATTAAAAATTTTTTTTTGTACAGACACTGTCTCTCTGTGTTGCCCAGGCTGATCTCAAACTCCTGGCTTCAAGCCATCCTCCCGCCCTGGCCTCCCAAAGTGCCAGGATGACAGCCATGAGCCACTGCGCCCGGCCTAGATTGCTGACTTCACGGCAAGTGTTTTCCTGCCTCTTTTAGGTGAGAAGGGCGACCGCGGCGATCGAGGCATCCAAGGGAAATACGGCAAGACGGGCTCCGCGGGCGCCAGGGGCCATATTGGACCCAAAGGGCAGAAAGGTTCCATGGGGGCCCCGGGGGACCGGTGCAAGAACCACTACGCCGCCTTCTCGGTGGGCCGGAAGAAGCCCCTGCACAGCAACGACTACTACCAGACAGTGGTCTTCGACACGGAGTTTGTGAACCTCTACGGCCACTTCAACATGTTCACTGGCAAGTTCTACTGCTACGTGCCCGGCATCTACTTCTTCAGCCTCAACGTGCACACCTGGAACCAGAAGGAGACGTACCTGCACATCATGAGGAACGGGGAGGAGGTGGTGATCCTGTACGCGCAGGTGAGCGACCGTAGCATCATGCAGAGCCAGAGCCTGATGCTGGAGCTGCAGGAGCAGGACGAGGTGTGGGTGCGCCTCTTCAAGGGTGAGCGCGAGAACGCCATTTTCAGCGACGAGTTCGACACCTACATCACCTTCAGTGGCTACCTGGTCAAGCACGCCGCCGAGCCCTAGCTGGCTGGCCACTCCCTGCTGTGCCGCCAGAGGCTGACCTCCCTTCCTCTTGCTGTCCGACCCCCCCGCGCGCCGTGCGGACCCCAGGGCCCGGCACCAGGCTGACCCCCCCCACCTCTTCTTCCTCACACCTCCGAGCCTGGCTTCCTCGGCCTCTGCTTCCCCAGCTTTGGCATTCAACAAGACGGCTTTGTGGGCCGGGGCGCAGAGACACAGCCATGCGGTCCCGGATCGTGCAGCCTCCGTAGGGAGTTGACGGCAGATGAAATCACTGGGGCGGGGTGCCTGGAGGATGGCCGGGGACCTCTGGCTCCCCTCTGCAGACACATCCTTAGGTGACCCCGCATGGCGCATCGTTGTGTGGTGGCCGGGTGTCCCAGAGCATAGCACCGCTGCTGCTCTTGTCCCTGGGATACCTAGGCAAATTCCAAAGGCCTTGAAAGAATCAAAGTAAACCATGTAAGGGAAGAGGAAAGTGTTGCTATTATTGCCCTCTCTGGGCAACCTGCTGGCTCCTGAGGGAGGGTCTTTTCTGCCTGAGGTTGCATGAGACTCTGTCTAAGGGAAGCTCTAGGTGGGAGCCCTGGGGGCCAGGGAGGGGCTCCAGGGAACCACATCTGGCTTAAGGTCACATAGGGAACTTCTTGGGGGACAGTTGGACCCACGTTCATGCTCTGTTGACGTCCATGCCCCGTTGATGTCCCTGTGGCCTTATCTGAGGGCTCAGCTGGTCTTTCTGAGTCACAGCAGTGAGGGGACTGGAGCTGGGGCAGCCACTGCCAGCCCCGCAGAGGGACTGCCGAGTCCTCTGCTATTAGCTCTGGGCTGGGAGAGGCAGCCTGCTCACTCAAGTCAATGGGCTCCCGACAGCGACTGGGGACCTCTGGGACCTCCAGATCTGCAGGTGTGTCTGTGAGGGGCAAAGATCCTGGTACTATCAGACACAGCTTGGTTACATTCCCCCATGCCACCCCCGAGCCTTGGGTGGGGCCTCCACACTGCCATGTTGGTATCGGCTTTCTGTTCCTCCTCCCACATGGAAGCAGCCACAGAAAGTTCCAGAGCCCTTGATTTTGTTTTCTATCAAATGCCTCATGCACCACCTCAGAGTCCTATTTCCTCTTGGCTTCAGCATCCCATCTCTGCACCCACTATGTTGGTTTGCAGTGAGGTTGATGGAACCATTGGGACACCCCCCCCCCCCCGCCCGACAACCACCCTCACCCAGGTCTTTGATAGGCAGCCTAAGGCAATGCGGGAGGGGCTTTCTCTGGGTCCCAGAGCAGGATAGAACTGGAAGGGGCTGGAAAGCTCCCCATCTTCCTGTTTCCCGGGCTCCTGGACGCCTCAGTCAGTTCTGAGACCAGATAGAAGAGGAAATGCACGTCCCAACCATGGGTCAGAACCCACTCTCAGGCGGTGGGATGTCAGGAGAGTCGTGGCTCTTTCAGGACTGCCTGGAGCAGGGTTGCCGTGTCTAATTGGTGCTCTGACTCTGCCCTCGGCAGCTGGCAGCCCTGCATCCCCAGGTGGCCCCTGACCTCTGGGAACCCCACAGCCCTCCCCCATCTCACTCTACATTGATGCCCAGTCCCTGGGCCACTCTCGCTACCCATTTTGGCTCCCAAGCCTCCATGCACAGGCCTTCTTTCCCCCCGCCTGGTGATCTTTGGTTCTGACCTTGGTTCAGACTCTAAATGCTATGTTTCCGCAGGTGCCCGTGAGCAGAGCTTGTGCTCCCCAGTGCTCTTACCAGAAAACATTAAACTTGGAATTGTGTCTTTCAGCATCCTGGCCTGATCCGTTTACTCATTGAACTGCATCCTCTTTCTTTTCTCCTCCCCACCTCGATGCCCACCTCCTGCCTGTTGTAGGCCTCGGGGCCCCTCTGCTTCCCACCTGCGGACATGGGTGCCCAGAGGGTGTGTACTGTGCCCTGAGTTGTCTTGTTTCTCGCAGAGGGTGCAGGGCTCCCATGGGTGTCTCTCAGGCACTACTGAAAGTGCCCCAGTCGATGCACAGGGCTTGGACGGGTCTGGGGAACTCGTGAGTGGTGGGTGGGGGACAGGGGCTTGTCCTCCTGAGCAGGACTACAGTGTCCTGGGAAAAGCAGAAACCGCAGAAATAGTGCCTTGGCCCTGGCTCCAGCCTGGACGCTATGAGTTTCCTAGGGCTATCCTGGAAACAGGGAGGCCTAACACAACAGAAGTTTATCCTCTCACACGTCTGGAGGCCAGATGTTGGAAATCAAGGTGTCATGGGCTTTGCTCCCTCCAAAGGCTTGAGGGGAAGATCCTTCCTGTCCCTTCCAGCTTGGGGTGGCTCCAGGCATTCCTTGGCCAGGGGCAGCATCTCTCCTAAACTCAGCCTCTGTCTTCACGTGGCCTCCTCCTCTGTGTGTCTCAAGTCTTCCCCTCCCTTCTTTTACAAGAATGCCAGTCATTGGGTTTAGGGCCTACCTAAATCTGGGATGGTCTCCTCTCCAGATCTTTAATTTAATTACATCTGCAAAGACTCTATTTCCAAATAAGGTCACATTCACAGGTACCAGAGGTCAGGACTTGGACATAGCTTTGGGACGATACAATTCAATTCAACACAATGGCTTATAGCTTGAATACACCCATCAACAGCCCCCTTCATGCCCCAGCAGTGCAGGGCAGATGTTCCCTCTTCTTCTTTCCATCACTTGCCAACTGGGTTCGCAGCCAGGCCCTTATCCAACTGCTGGCGGGCAGTGCAGAAGCTGCCTTGTTCTCTCTGGTGCCAGCACGCTGGCAAACAGCTGGTCTCCTTCCTTCGCCCGGTCCTGGGGTGAGCCCACGTGGTCATGCTTGGCCTTGAGCTTGGGCCAGACTGGAGCAGGTGGACACTGCAATCCTGCTTTCTGTGAGATGAGGAGCAAGCCCCCACCTCCATGGAGCTCATATACTTGGCGGAGTATGAACTTTCCACACACCGGGAGTGAAAACTGAGTGTCTTTCCCAAGGATGTCTGGAAGGAGCCAGTCAGCTTCCCCCAGGTGCCCAATGACCACCTTCTCTGAGTCACATGGATCATGTAACACTTGTTCCACTGCTGGCCAAGCCCCTGAGGGAAAGGAGACAGTGTCAGCTCCAGAGCCCGCCCATGCCCCTTTAGATGCCCCTCCCTTTGGACACTGTCCGCCCCCAGTCCTTCTAGGCTGGCATTTAAGCTCCGCCTCACTCTTCCTCCAGATATTTACCTTGCTTCTGTGCTGTGGCAGACCACATACCAAGCCCTGGTCGCGAAAGGACAAATAAGATACGGTCCCTGCCTTCCGGAAGTCTTCCCTGGGATTTTGACTGTGGTGTGACACAGAGGCCAGCCTTCTCAGAAGACCTGCCTGCTTGGTACCAAGTGACCTGATGCCCTCCCCAGCAGTTGACCTGGGCCAGGGTCCTTTCCTTGTTTCCTATCCCCAGCTAGGGAGAAAGTGGCTGACCACCTCTGGAAAGAGCTTGGAAAACGTGGCTGCAATACAAATATTAGTGTTTTAGCCAAAGGACTTAGAAGTGACTGGTGACTCAGCCAAGAGAAGAATTGCTTATCTCAGGATTCTCAGGAGTCTTTGTAGCCAGGGGTGGGGGTGAGGAGGGCACAGCCCACACTAGTCCTCAAGGATAGCTTCCTGTAGAGTTCACAGTGGGAACACAATGGCATGGTGGCGAGCTGATTTTACTGGGCCATAGTAACTGAGATAAAATGAGACACTGTTATCCAGATTGTTAAAAAAAAAAAAAAAAGAATGTAAAAGAAAATAATAAATCAAACAAGATGGCCCTACACGTACAAAAATTAACCCAAAATGTACCAAAGGCCTAAATATGAGCGCTAAATCTATACAATTTTTCGAAGAAAGCCTAGGCATAAATCTCGATGACCTTAAATTAGGTAATGGTTTCTTAGCTATGACACCAAAAGTACAAACAACAAAAGAAAAAAATAGATAAACTGTATGCTATCAAACTTTTAAATATCTATGTTTCAAAGCACACTATAAAGAAAATGAAAAGACAGCTCATCAAGTGGGAGCAAATATTTGCAAATCTTATATCTGATAAGGCTGGGCATCTAGACTATATAAAGAACACTTACAATTCAATAATGAAAAGACAAGCGACCCAATTAAAAATGGGCAAAGGAGCTTCACAAACATTTCTCCAAAGAAGACAAACAAGCAGCCAATACACACGTGAACAGATACTCAACATCTTTAGCCATCAGGGAGCACAAGTCGAACCACAGTGAGACACAACTCCACAAACCAGCTGGACAGCTGTCGTCAGGAAGACAGATAAGAACAAATGTTGGTGAGAAGGTGGAGAAATCGGAACACTCACACACTGATGTTGGGAATGCAAAATAGTGCAGTCTTTTTGGGAAATAGTCTGGCCGTTCCTTAAAATGCCAAACGGAGCTATAGCTGACCCAGCAGTTCCACTTTTAGGTAGATACTCAAAGGAACTGAAAACATGTGTCCTTGCAAAGACTTGTAGATTGAAGTTCATAGCAGCATTGTTTATGATAACAAAAAAGTGGATGCAACCAAAGATCCATCAGCTGATGGATGGATAAACAAAATGTAGTGCATCTACACAATGGGATATTATGCAGCAGTCAAAAGGAATGACGTACTGACACATGCTACAACATCAGTTCACCTCAGAAACATTGTCCTAGGGAAAGAAGTCGGACACAAAAGGCCATGTGTTGCATGACACCATTTTTGTGAAATGTCCAGAAGAGGCAGTTCCATAGAGACAGAAAGTTGACTGGGGGTTTCTAGGGGTTGAGGGTGGGGAGAGTAGGGAAAGTAATTGCTCATGGTTATGTAGTGTCTTCTGAAAGTGATGAAAATGTTCTAAAATTGATTGTAGTGGTGGCTGCAAAACTCTGAAACTGCACTAAAAACTGTTGAATTGTTACTCTTTTTTTCGAGTTGGAGTCTTACTCCATCGCCCAGGCTAGAGTGCATCAGCGCACTCGTGGCCACCCCAGTGTCAACCTGCTGGGTTCCAGTGATCCTTCTGCCTCAGTCTTCCAAGTAGCTGGAACTACAGGCATGCACTACACACCCGGCTAATTTTTTTTATCTATTGTAGGGACGAGGTCTCACCATGTTGCCCAGGCTGGTCTCGACCCTGCGGGCTCAGGCAATCCACTCACCCTGGCCACCCAAAGTGCTGGGGTTCCAGGCTGAGCCACCAAGCCTGGCCTGAATTGTATACTCTAAATGAGTGAGTTGTATGATATGTCATGATGGCTCAATAAATAGCAGCTATAGTCTGGATGCAGTGCCTTACACCTATAAGCTCAGCATTTTGGGAGACAGAGAGGACTGCCAGAGCCCAGGGGTTCAAGACCAGCCTAGGCAACTTGGGGAGACCTTGTTTCTATAATAAGAAAAAAAATTAAATGGGTGTGGTGGTGCATGCCTGTAGTTTCAACTACTTAGAAGGCCGAGGCAGAAAGATTGTTGGAACCCAGCAGGTTGACGCTGGGGTGGCCATGAGTGTGCCACTGCACCCCAGTCTGGGTGACAAAGTGAGGCTCCAACTAAAAAAAAAACCCCAAAACAAAAAACAAAACACCAGATTGCCTTGTTCTTCTCTGTTGAGGGCTGGGAAGCCTCGGAGCTCCAGGATCGTCACTTTCAGAGTCAGTCCCACTGTTCTGAGCTTGGCTTACGATGAGGCTGGGAGCCAGGGATCAGTGAGATGGGATGGGAGTGTCAGGGTTAGTTCTTCCAAGAACATTACTGAACATGCATTTTTGAATCAACTGATGGGTGAGATCACAGAGTCATCAGGAGGCTGAAGCAGGTGCCAGGGGAAGCGTTCACAAGGGATGACTAAGAGAGACCCATGCCTTCTCTGAAGTCCCTCCACAACTGGGGTAGGAAATGGAAAGCCACGGTGACCTGAAGTGCTCCCACCTCAACTGGTCCCTGCATCAGGCCCCTCCTAAGGCAGAATGGAGTAAGGCCATTTCTCCTTATGCAGATGGCCAGGCGAGGACAGGGAATTTCTATTTGAGAGGATTTTACAAACAGGATTAGAAGTCCCTATGCTCTGGATGATTTGGAAACCTTCCTGCCTAAAGACAGAGAAAACATTCCAACATTCTATTGAGATAGCCACTAAGTGAGTTATCCATGCAGCTTGATATCCTGCTTACTAAGACATTCAACAAGAATGTATCACGTGGGGAAAAAAACTCTTATCATGTAGAGTCATCACAATCAAAATATAGAATAACTATGCTTGCGGCGGGCAGAAAAAGAAAAGAAGACAAGATTGAGAACTGTGGCAGAGAACTTTATTTATTTTTATTTTTTGAGCCAGGGTCTCACTCTGTTGCCCAGGTTGGAGTGCAGTGGTACAATCATGACTCACTGCAGTTTCTTCTTCCTGGGCTCAGGTGATCCTTTTATTTTAGTCTCCCGAGTAGCTGGGATTATAGGCACACGCTACCATGCCCAGCTAATTTTTTTAAAGATTTTTTTATTTGTAGAGACAAGGTCTTGCTATGTTGCCCAGGCTGGTCTTGAATCCTAGGCTCAAGCAAACCTTCCACCTTGGCTGCCCAAAGTGCTGGAATTACAGACATGAGCCACAGCTACTGGCCATAACTTTAGTAATAATAGCAATAATGATAAATAACCAAATGGAAATTTTAGGAGTGAAAAACAAACTAAACCAAAAACTCTATGGATAAATACATCAGCATGTTGTACAGAGCTGAAGAGAAAAATCAGTTAATTAGGAGAGAAATGAGAAGAAAATATCTAGAAAGACACGTAGAGAGACAAAAGAATGGAAAATTCAGAACAGAAATGACAATAAGAAAGCTCAACACGTGTAAGTGGAGTACCAGAGGAGGAAAGAGAGAGAAAAGGCAACAGAAACAATATTTGAAGATAAAGTTGCTGAGAAATTCACCCAGATGATCAAAGTCTCTAAGGCACATGTTCAAGAAACCCAGTGAATCTCAAACAAAAAATTAGCTGGGCATGGTAGTGCACTCCTGTAGTCCCAGCTACTTGGGATGTGGAGACAGGAGGATCGCCTGAGCCCAGGAGATCCATCCTGGGTGACAGAGTGAGACTCCAACTCCAAAAAAAAAGACAAAAGAGATCACATCCAGTCTGGCACATCCAGGTAAAACTATTAAAAAGCAAAGACAGGGGCAACCCCTTCAGGCCCCCTCCCACTGTGGGAGCGTTTCTGTCCTCTCAATAAATCCTGCTTTCTCACACATAAAAAAGCAAAGACAAAAAGAAAGTCTTAAAAACAGAAAGAGAGGACATTTTTCTTTATCAAAGGAACAATAAATATGACAATTGACCTCTTAACAGAAGTAGAAGCCCAAAGAGACTGGAACAGTGTATTTCAGGGGCTTAAAAAATAATAACTGTCAATCTGAATTCTGTTCTCAATGAAATATTTTTTAAAAGGCATTTCCAAAAAAAAAAACAAAAAACAAAAAGAAAAATTGGGAGACTTTGTCACTGGAAAACCTGCACTAAGTAAAAATGATCCCAGAGGGAAGGTAAGGGATGCAGGAAGGAATGAAAGGCAACGGAAATTATAAATGTGATGGTAGTTCTACATGGATATTGTCTGTAAAAAAATAATCTTGGTGCACAGTTTGAAAGTTCTCAAAATGTTAAACATAGAGTTACCGTATGACTCAACAGTCCCACTCCTAAGTATATACCCAAGAGAAATAAAAGCATGCTCCCACACAAACACTTGAACTCAAATGTTCATAGCAGCGTTATTCATAATAGCAAAAAACGGAAACACCCCAAATGCCCATCGATGGATAAATGAATAAATAAAAGGTGGCAGATCCATACAATGGAATGTTATTTGGCAACAAAAGGAATGAACTACTGACATATGCCACGACATGAATGAAACTGGAAAACATGATGCTAAGTGACAAAAGCCGGTTACAAAAGACTACACACTGTGTGATTCCATTTATATAAAATGTCCAGAGTGGGCAAATCCATAGAGACATAAAGTAGACTAGAGGTTGCCAAAGGCTGTGTGTGTGGGGGGTGGGGGGATGGGGAGGTCGAAAATGACTGCTGATGCGTTTCTTTTTGGGGTGATAGACTTCTAAAATATGGCTGTGGTAAGAGTTGCACAACTGTGAATTGTTGAAGAAAAAATTATTCGGTGATACTTGTGAAAGCATTGTAAGGAAGGCTTCATTTGGGACCACTGAGATTGGTAGAGGGACCACAGTAACAGGGTCTTGCAGTGGGGAGAAAGATTGTGCTCGACCTGGAATACAGCACTGGAAACTGGGGGACTTACAGCAAGAAGTAGGGTGGAGGCCAGTGGGTGAAAAATTACTAACGGGAACATCAAGGGGGAGGGTGAGTCTGGCTAAACCGACCTAACAGGAAAAAGTTTCCTGTGGCAGAAATATCTGGTCACAGGTCAGACACTTGGCTTCAGGCTGTCTACCAGGATAAAGAAGTATCTTATGAAATACCCACCACCATCTCCCCTGGAGCCCCATCAGGGCAGGGCTGGGGTGTATAGCCACTCTCTAGAAAGAGACTCCACAACCAAATGAGAAGAAAATCATACCACCATTGAATGGTATACTTAAAATAGCTGAGGTGGTAAATTTTATGTTATATGTGTTCTATCACAGTAAAAAAAGATGGGGAAAAAAGCAATACAGGAAGGAGAGAAGTGAATAATGGTTGGGATTGCACAATGAGTACTTCTGTATTTTAAATTCTACCTAACACATCTTCGGTGAGGTGCATATATTACCTTTTCATATAAAAACACAAGCTACCATGAGAAGCTATGCCTCTTTATTATTATTGAAAAATATTCAGGCCGGGCTCGGTGGCACTTTGGGAGGCCAAGGCAAGTGGATTGTTTGAGCCTGTGGGTTCGAGACCAGCCTGGGCAATTTGGCAAGACCTCGTCTCTACAATAAATCAAAAAATTAGCCAGGTGTGGTACTGCGTACCTGTAGTTCCGGTTACTTGGAAGGCTGAGGCGGAAGGATAGCCGGAGCCCAGCAGGTCGATGCTGGGGTGGCCATGAGTGTGCCACAGTACTCCAGCCTGGGCAACAGAGTGAGACTCCTACTCAATAAATAAATAAATAAGAAATATATTCAAACAGATTCTGGTTATCTTAGCTCAAAATAAAGTATCTCTCAGATTAAAATGTATATTATATACTGAGGGTGCCAAAAAAAGTATACGCATTTTTAAGAGATGTTATCTATGTATCACTTTTAGTTCACCGTAATCAGAAGTGTCTGATGGTAGCCACTTTGAGCATCTCTTGTAATTGCAGAAGTCAAATGAGACTTGTATTTACCTACAATTTTAATACGGTTTTTTCCTTTCCTAAGTTGTGTATACTTTTTTGGCACCCTCTGTATATATTACATATGTAGTAAGGCTATATCTGCCGTAGATAGTGATTCCTCTGATGAATCAGGGCAAAGTAAATCAAAACCTCCTGGAAAGGATTCATCATTCTAGATGTCATGAAGAAAATTCGTGATTCATGGGAGGAGACCCAAAAGTCAACATGAACAGGAATTTGGAAAAAGTTGATTCCAAGCTCCATGGATGACTTTGAGGAGTTCAAGACTTCAGTGGGGAAAGTCACTACGGATGTGCTAGAAGCAGCAAGAGAACTAGAATTAGAAGTGGAGCCTGAAGATGGAACTGAATTGCTGGAATCTCATGATAAAATTTGAACGGATGAGTTCTTCTTGTGGATGGACAAGACAGTGGTCTCTTGAGATGGATTCTACTCCTCGTGACGCTGCTGTGAACATTGTTGAAATGGCAACAAAGGATTTAGGATATTCCATAAACTTAGTTGATAAGGCAGCCCCAGGGTTTGAGAGCATCGACTCCAGTTTGGAAAGTTCTGTGGGTAAAATGCTAACAAACAGCCTCACAGGCTAGAGAGTCTTTAATGAAAGGAAGAGTCAATCAATGCAGAGAACTTCATTGTTGTCTTATTTTAACAAACTGCTACAGCCAACCCAACCTTCAGCAACCACCATCCTGACCAGTCAGTCAGCAGACATCTAACATCAAGGCAAGACCCTCCATCAGCACAAAGGTTACAACTCTACCTCCTGAAGGCTCGGATAATCATTAGCATTTTTTTTTAGCAATAATGTGTTTTTAAATTGATGTATGTACATTATTTCCTAAGACATAATGTTACTGCACACTTCATATACTGTAATGCAGTGTAAATGTAACTTCTAAATGTACCAGAAAACCCCAAGATTCATGTTATTCACTTTATTGTGATATTTGCTTTATTGTGGTGGTCTGGAACCGAACCTGCAGTATCTTCGAGGTATGTCTATGCTGGATTAGTCATCACTGTTGTATAGCAAACACCTCCCCAGTAGCTTGAGGAGGGGAAGCATCAGTTCATCATTGCTCATGATCTTGCTGGTAGGCTGCTGGTTCCACTGACCTCATCTGTCTTGCTCACATGGCTTCCGGCAGGGGGCATTTCCGCTGAAGCTGGGTGGCCTGCAAATGCCTCACTCACATGTCTGGGCCTTAGCTGAAATGGTTGAAGTGTCTGGGATGTCTGGGTCTCTCTCTCCACGTTGTCTTTCAACTGGGGCTTCCTCAGAGCATGGCCCCGTCTCAGCTGTGAGACCTCCTGAGAACCGGGAGACCGCCAACCTTCAGGAGTCATACCATGGCCACTTTAGTCAGTCACAGGACAAGCTCAGGGAAAGGGTGGGTAACAGACTTCGCCTCTCAATGAGAGGAGATGCAAAGAATTCGCAGTCGATTTTTTTTTTTTTTTTTTTTTTGAGTTGGAGTCTCACTCTGTCGCCCAGACTGGAGTGCAGTGGCCACTCCCGGCCACCGCAGCCTCGACCTGCTGGGCTCCAGCGATCCTTCCGCCTCAGCCTTCCGAGTAGCCGGAATTACAGGCATGCGCTATCACGCCCGGCTGATTTTTTGATTTATTGTAGAGATGAAGTCTTTCTGCCCAGGCGGGTTTCGAACCCGCGGGCTCAGGCAATCCACTCACCTCAGCCTCCCAAAGGCGCGGGATTACAGGCTGAGCCACCGAGCCCGGCTTCGCAGCCGTATTTAATCCATCAGAGATGCTGCTTACAATACGTCATTTACCTAAAGGCAAATCTAACAATATATGTGTGAGACCTCTACACAGAGAACTATAACAAAATATAAAACCTAAATCCATGGACAGTATACTGCTTCTTGCTCTCTGAAAAGCAGATGCCAAGACAGGATTGGACATACATGACATTTATTGGGGGAAATGCTCATGAAGGATGAGAGGGAGGAAGCTGGAGCCGGCAGAGGGAGCTCAGACAACCTGAGAAAGAAAGAGGAGGGAAGGAGGATTGGGCTGGAAGAATTTCAGACCATAGCACAATTCCCGGAAAGGCCTGGCCAGGCTGATGGGAAGTCCTTGAACCAAAGTCATCTTTATAAAAACCCTGTACTCCGTCGAGGGCTGGGAGCAGGTCGCAGAAAACACGAGCTCATCTTGGATTTGTGAGGTCCCAAAAGACAGCAGCTGGGCCTTTCAGTCATCTGTTCCCTGAGTTCCCAGCAGGAGATCTGAGTGACACATTTTCATGACCCTCATAGGAGAATATATCATACTCGTGGGTTGTAAAATCCATTGCATGAAGATATCAGTTTTTCTCAGTCTGAGATTTCAATGACATCTCAAACAAAATTCCAGTAGAATTCCAATAGACATTGACTATATGGAAATACGAAGGGCCAAGAATAGCCCTGTGAATCTTAGAGAAGATCAAGGTGGGAGGACCTGCTCTGCTAAATATCAATATTTATTTTAAAGTTTCAACATTAAGACTGTAGGATTTGCACAAAAATAAACAAATAGACAAACAGTAGAATAGTCTGAAAAAAAACACTCAGGCACCTGTGGACATAGGTTTCTCCAGAAGGAGGCGCTGTAGAGTCATGAAAGACCCTTTCCAGAAATCATGGGATGCCCAGAGGGCCATAGGATAACAAAAGGAAATAAAATGTGTCCCCTTCTCTCACATCATAAACAAAAACAATTCCAGGTGAGATGTAGATTTGAAGGTTAAAGGCAAAACCACAAAGCTTCTAGGAATTATCAGAGGATGGAGTATTCCATATGTTCATGACTTTGGGGTAGAGAAATACATTCAGAAAAATATACAGAAAGGTTGGGCATAGTGGCTCCTATCTGTAATTCTAGCATTTTGGGAGCCTGAGGCAGGAGGATCTCTTGAGTCCAGAAGTTTGGGACCAGCATGGGGAACACAGTGAGATCTTTTCTTTACAAAAAAAATTCAGTGTGGTGCCTGTAGTCCCAGATACTCAGAAGGTTGAGGAAAAAGGATTGTCTGAGCCCAGGAAGTTGAGGCTGCAGTAAATATGTCTCTGCACTCCAGCCTGAGTGACAGAGTGAGACTCCGGCTCAAAAAAAAAAAAAAAAAAAAAAAAGCAGAAAAACAGTAGAAAAGTACAAATCATAACAAAAAGGACTGACGAATCCTACTACAGAAACAGTAAAAACTTTTTGATGGGTTAAGGAGGAAATAAAAGTAGAAATTACACAGTAGTCAGAATCTAATGAAAATGCAAGTGGTATACATCAAAACCTGTGGGGAAATGACAATTGTAATCCTCAGAGGGAAATGTATTCCCTCAACTGCGTTCATCTGAAAACAAGAAAGATTTAAAAATAAGTGAACCAAACTTCTCACTTTTGAAACCAGAAAAAGAACAACAAAGTAAATCCAAAGAAAATAGCAGGAAAGAAAATACAAGCAGATATTAGTGAAACAGAAAACAAACAAAAAATAAAACAAAATAAAGGGCTTGTTTTTTTGAACGGATGAATACCATAGACAGTCCCTCAGCAAAAAACATCAAGAAAAAAAAAAAAAGAAAGAAGATACAAATAAACAACACTGGAATCAAAGAGATGAGATAACCAAGAGATTTAAGAAGATGGTTAGGAACAATTTAATACCTCAAATTTGAAAATCTTGGTGAAATGGACACCTTTCTAGCAAAACACACATCAGCACAATTGGCCCAGAAAGAAAGAGGAAAGTCTGAGTAAGTCAATAACCAAAAAGGAGACGAAATATTAAATACTTATCTCCCCAAAAGCATCTGAATTTATAAATACAAAAAAACAAAGACAACTGAGCTTGACAATGATTAGCTAAACATGTGGGAGAATATCTTCATGACTTTGAAGTTGGGACAGCTGTAAGCGGAAGGGCCAGAGAGAAAACAGCAAAGTCATAGAGGACAATACTAATAAACACAAGGAAGGACCTGAAAAAACCCAAAACTTATTTATTTTTTAAAAATGTGTATTTATTTTTACATGTTTAAACTTCAGTCACCTTCAAAGTACTCTTCGTTTGAGGCAATATACCTATTGAAATGCTATTTCCACCGCTCAAAACAGTTTTGAAACTCATCAATTTGATGCCTTATTAGTGCTTCTGCTGTTTTTTGTTTCACATCTTCCACATGGGCAAAACATTTCCCTTTGAAGACTTTTTTCATCCTGGGAAACAACAACAACAAAAAGTCTCTCAGAGCAAAATCAGGTGAATAGGAAGGGTGGAGTGAGGCACAAGGATCGTGTCGTTTTTGGTCAAAAACTGCAGAACACTCAGCGAGGTGTGGGGCCCTTTTATTGAACCAGGCAGATGCGTTGGAAGAATCTATATACCCGCCCCCTAAAAAAAAATTCACTGAAGCTGAATGCAATCTCTCACAACAACATTAGCTGGTACACTGATGTCAATGGGTTCCTAGAACACTTACCTAGTGAGAGAAGCCTGTACTACAAGGGACTTGCTCTCCAAAAGATAATCCCGGGTGCTTTTGGGTCCCCCCTTGTATGACCATATTGAAATATAGAATACTTATACTACAAGATACTTTTAAGGAGTGAAAAAGACACGCAGCACACATATTTGCTCCCTTTATATATGTTAGAGGCAAAATGTTAGTATCCAGAATATGGAATAGACTCTTACACACAGTAAGAAAAGACAACACAGTAGAAATGGGCAAAGGGCTAACCAGGCATGGTGGCTCATGCCTGTAATCCCAGCCCTTTGGAAGGCCAAGGGAGGAGGATCACTTGAGGCCAGGAGTTCAAGACCAGTCTGAGCAACATAGTGAAACTCTGACGCTACAGGGGGAAAAAAAAAGCTGGGCACAGTGGTACCTCCCTGTAGCCCCAGCTACTCAGGAGACTGAGGTGGGAGAATCACCTGAGTCCAGAAAGTCAAGGCTGCAGTGAGCTATGATTGTGCCACCGTACTCCAGCCTGGATGACAGAATGAGGCCTTGTCTAAACAAAAAAAAATAACAACAACAACAACAAAAAAAAAACAAGCAAAGGGCTTAATGGGACTGTCACAGAAAAAATAATACGTCTGCATAACTGATCAACATTAAAAACTGTGCAACTTGAAGTTAAAACAGTAAAGAAACCTGATGTCCTCCTGTCAGTTGAGCAACAAAATCTTAAAGTCCAATCATATCCATGTGTGACAGGTTGTAGGACAGTGCATACTTCTCCTTCGCTGGGGAGAATGTCAATGGCAGAGCTACACTGGATAACAATTGAGCAGTGATTGCTAACACTGAAAACGTGCCTATTCTGCTGTTAGTAGCTCCTATGCTTTTACCCTAAAAAGAAAAAAATACAATACATGTGCTCAAGAAAGCATATACAAAGACATTCGCTTTAACATTTAAAAAATACGGCTGGGCACGGTGGCTCAAGCCTGTAATTCCAGCACTTTGGGAAGCCGAGGTGAGAAGATTGCCTGAGCCCAGGCGTTTGAGACCAGCCCGGGCAACTTGATGAGACCTCGTCTCTACAATAAATCAAGAAAATTAGCTGGGTGTGGTGATGAATACCTGTAGTTCTAGCTACTTGGAAGATTGAGGCGGAAGGATCGCCTGAGTCCAGGAGGTCGAAGCTGCAGTGGCTGTGAGCGTGCCACTGTACTCCTCAACCTGGGCAGTGGAAAGAGACTCCAACTCAAAAACAAAAAACCAAAAACTAGCAAATAAATGTTAGGTTGCTACTTAAGTGCTCACCGAAATCATAGCCTATTAAGTAGCAGTTGAAATTTAACAAATTAGAGATGCTTAAATCAATATGGCTCAATTTCAAAAGTACTGTTGGATGAAAAAAGCAATATGCAGACTAATTTGTAGAATATGATCTCATTTGTAAGAAACACAAACAAATATGATTGAGTTCCAGGTACATACATGTCTTTGTATTTATATTTGTTTTAAACAAATGACTGCATGGGAACATATTTTAAAACATCTAGAAGGACCCAGGCGCAGTGGCTTAGCCTGTAATCCCAGCACTTTGGGAGGTTGAGACAAGATGATTGCCTGAGCCTGGGGGTTTGAGACCAGCCTGGGCAACTTGATGAGACCTCATCTCTACAATAAATCACAAAAAAACCTACCTGGGCATGGTGGCGTGTGTCTGTAGTTCCAGTTATTGGAAGGCTGAGGTGGAAGGATCGTCTAAGCCCAGCAGGTTGAGGTTGCACTCCAGCTTACTGTTTTAATCTGCAGTGATTTTTTTTAAAAGGAGAAAATGAATGCAACGGGTCAGAAGATAAAATTGCAACACATTTAGTTATAGATCGAATTGGCTTTTATTCGAGACTCATGAATCGAGGCAGCTTCCCGTCTATAAAATGGAATGAGAGTTCCCATTGGGCAATGGCGAAACAATAGGTTTTGTAAGGTGGGAACAGGGAACCAGAACATTAGGGTAAGAGCCCATTGGTTAAAGTCAGTTTCCTTTGTTCTTTTTGGTAAGGGTTAAAGCTTATGATGCTGACTTGGGCAGACTGGAATCTCCTGTTTTCAGTAAAAACTCATCTGTCTGGGGATCTATCTGCTTCCATAAAGTTTCAGTCTGATAATGTGGTGCTTAGCACGAGTGACTCTTGGTTTGGTCTGGTCTGTTGGAGGCTAGTGCAGGAGCTCAGTCCAGAACAACTACGTCCCCAAAGTTTAACAAATATTTGTGTAACAACAGTAATAATACAAGGGGAAATGGCCAGGGCAGACACCACACGTAGTGTTTTATTGCTGCAGAGTGAGCGTTTGTTTGCAGATAGAGACACAGGCAGGCAACGTGCTGGGAGTGGTCAGTTATTTATTGTGCCTGATGTTTGAGCAGGTGCCTGGGTACAGCCTCCAATGGGTGTAAAGGTGAGTTGGGGCTGCAGCCAGAAGCCGCCATAGCATTCTTTAATTCATTAAGTCTTTCCTGAGCATTTATGACAACTCTATAAAAAAGAGTAACAGTTGGAAAATTTTAAAACTGCTTTTTGCTTTTGCCCCACCTGGTCTGAGAAATCTATCAGAATGAAACAAAAGCAGGGCTTATTGTGGAAGAAATGCAATGAGGGAAAACAGGGAAATGATTTTGAGAAGAAAAAAAAAAGCCTTGCAAGGCAGGCTTCTGTTTTGAAAGGTTTCTCTAGATTCTAGCATCTAGTCCTGTTCATTTTCATTAGATTCAGCTACTGTAATAAATACCAAGATAAACGTTTATTTCTTTCACATAAGAGGCAGGAAATAAGCAGTTCAGACGACACTATGATCTGTGCCTCTGGAGCCCTCGACCCCTGCAATTTTGCTGCTCTACACCCTGCATGCGTGGCTTCCATTTTCCTGCTGGCTGCTGTGGCTCCCATCATCACATCCTCACACCCACCTGGCAGCCAGCAGGAAGTGAGAAAGGAAAAGCGGAGTGCAGCCCCTTTGTTTTGCAGGTTCAGTCAGAGTTGCACTTTCCTTTGTTTCTTGTCTTATAAACCGGAACTCCTCTAAACTAGAAGGGCCGCCGGGGAATGTTGTCTTTATCTGGGTGGCCATGTGGTCAGCTAAAACTTGAGGCTTCCATCCCTGAAGGGCAAGGGGAAGAAGGGACCTTGGGGACACTTGGCAAGCTCCTGGCACACTCTTCAGCATTTCAGCAACCTGGTCTGGGGAGCAGGTGTCATCCACTCACCTGGCTCTCATTTCTGGCCACCTGGAGGGCACGAGGGAGATGACAGAAGGAAGGCAATGTCAGCAGGTGTCAGTCCTGTTGCCCTCCCACTCTGGGCATGGCTGAGGGGCAGGTGTGGTCGCTGATGAAAGCAACGTGATTGGAAGCTGGTAGCACAGTACGGCCAGGCAAGGAGGCCCCGAGGCTCAGCTGTCCCAAATGGACCTGGTTTCCTGCAATGGTGTGGGAAGAGCCCAGGACAACTGAGAATCTGCTAGGAGGTGTCAGAGGAGCCCCCATAACAGGGCAGGGTGGGTCTAATGCAAGGTTATGGTGTAGATTCCCAGGTAGGGTTGCTAGATTTAGCAAATAAATACACAGGATCCCGGTTCAACTTGAATTGTAGATAAACATGAAATAACTTTTTAGTGTAAGCTTGTCCTATGTCTTATTTGTCGTTTAACTGAAATCCAAATTTAACTGGTAGTTCCGTATTTTATCTGGAAACTCTACAAGGTTAGAAGGCCTAGCCAGATCTCCAAGAGGTCTGAAGCCTCAGTGGGAGACAATGCAAGCTCAAGGCAGACATGGGCCCCTCCAGGCTTAGTCAGATACCCGGGGATACCAGGAGCCACGGGGGCCTACAGAAGCCACAAGATCTGACTCCTCTTTGTCTCCAGGACTGTGCAGGGTAACCTTCACTTTCTTGCTTCTCTAGACCAGATGCCAACTCTTTTTTTTTTTTTAACTGGAGTCTCACTCAGTCACCCAGACTGGAGTGCAGTGGCACGCTCCCGGCCACCGCAGCTTTGACCTGCTGGGCTCTGGCAATCCTTCTGCCTCAGCCTTCCAAGTAGCTGGAATTACAGGCATGCACTACCATGCCCAGCTAATTTTTCATTTATTGTAGAGACGAGGTCTCACTGCGTTGCCTGGGTGGGTCTTGAACCCCCAGGTTCAGGCAATCCACTCGCCTCAGCCTCCCAAAGTGCTGGGATTACAGGCTGAGCCATCGAACCTGGCCCAGATGCCAACTCTTTAGACAGGAACAGAAAAGGGAATCTTGGGTCTATTTTTCCCCCAGAGACTGAGTATTACCCAAGGGCTATTCAAAGTATCCCTTAGAACTATATTTTAACCTGGGTAGGATGAAGGTTCATTTTTACCACCAAGCTACAGGTGAGGCTTGGGAACACCTGGTTAGATACAACCCAAATCAACACTGTTCACTTCCTATGCTCACCTGAACACACGGAGTGAGTTTGGTGACCCAGCTGTCCTCTCCTGCCTCAAATTTCCCAGGGCTGAAGCCCCATGGAGAGCCCCAGAGAGGGGGGCTCTGCTTTCTCTGTCCTCCCTGTGGATCACAGTCTCCTGCTTCTGAGTGACCTGTCTTTCCTGCCTGAACAGGTTGTGTAACACAACCAGGGCAGGTATTCAACCTTTGTCGTATTCCCCACCTTTGGTGTTTATGGAAGCCTGGAGCCTCATAAAGTCCAAAGTCTGCAACAATAATAAAAGGGCCCAGTCAACTTGGCTTGGGCAAACGACCACAGCCCAGCACTGGAAGCTCTCAGCTGCTGATGGGGCGTTGGGTTCTGGGGAGAGGAGAGCCTCAGCTGGCCCTGTGGGGCCCAGCCATGAGTCCTAGCTTCTCAGGCCCTTCTCTTCCCTGCTCAGGCCTCCGTTCTATCACATTTCCTGTGCTTTTTGAACCCAGGATTCTGGGTGGTGCCAACTCTGGCTGATGAGCCACTCCAGGCCCTGCATGCTCAGGGGCAGTGCAGTCATTGCAGAGCAGTGTAGAAAGAAATATGTGTTTCCACAGAAAGTTATGCATGCTACATACTGCACAGTCTCCACGTGGTCTGATTCCAACCTCACACCTTCTTTTTTACAGCTCTTTGTAATTGTCTTGTCCAGTAGAGGTTCAACGACCCCTCCACACCCCTGGTGGAAAGATTCCTGGCTCCACTCACATATTCCTTCCATACTCCTCATCTAGAGATGGGTCTTTAATTTGAGCCCTTTTTGAACCGGTATGACACCTGTCTGGTTCCTCAAGTGGTTAACAAGCAGAGCAAAATCTTTAACACTTGTTGATATTTGTATTGGAATGAAAATCAGGCTTTTTCCTGGAAAATTTTCTTTTAATAGAGGTGACCGAGTTAAAATCCCCTTTCTACCATTTATTGACTTTGTGCCTTTGGGAGAATGCTTAATCTCTCTGTGATAAACCTCAAGTTGCTCAGAAAAGGAGGCTGATGGGGCTAGAACAAGAACACGCAGACAGGAACCTCCGAAGCCTTTCAGAACCTCGTAAAGCTTTCTGGAACCCTGGACCCGGTTCCTCCCCGCGGCCCTGCCCCACGCAAAGCCCCGCCCCCGAGGCCCCGCCCCCGAGGCCCCGCCCCCGGCTCGTCTCCGGCTACAAATTCCCCGCCGCGGGGCCGCTCTGGGTCCACTCGGAGGCGCATCCGAGCGGCGCCGTTGCGCCGCGCACTCCCCATTGGCTGAGGGCAGCGCGGAGGCGGGCGCGGACCTGTGATTGGCTTTCAGGGCCGGTGACGCTGCGGCCCTAGCGGCGGCCTGGACGGTGTCATGGAGGCCGCAGCGGTAGGAGTGACCCGGGCGGCCTCGCGGCGGCGGGAACGACAGCGGCAGGGGCTGGGGACCCCGGAAGAGCAGGAGCGGCGGCCGAAGCGGCAGTGGCCGGGGAGGAGGTGACCCCCCATGTCGCGGACGCGGGTCGAGAGTCGGTGGCTCCTGGGCTCGGGATTCCCCGCACCGACGCGCAGAGGGGCGGGCGGGTCCGGGCCCGGCGCCTGTGCTCCCTCCGTGCAGAGCGCCGGGAGAGCGGCTGGCGCCTCCCCTCCGCCACCGGTCCGCAGTGGGGGTCCCGATCGCCCTGTCAGCCCCTCCCCATTGCCAGGCAGCTAGCCCTTGGTCCCAAAACAGACTGCCCGAGCGCAGCAGCGGAACCGAACCCCAGACCCTATGACTGATGGTCAGACAGGGTCCCCTTCCCTCATCTCAGAAATGGGGTGCAAACCCGCGTGGCAGTGGGGCTCAGCGGGAACTGAGAGGGCCCGGCCGGGATGCGAGAGCCTTGGCCAGAATACCTGCCTCCCATGTGAAAGATCCCGGCGTGGCTTTTGCCGTTGCTGAGTAGATGCCCGCGGGAGGCAGGGGTAGCTATCCGCAGGGGGTGACATTTGAACTGAGTCTCTGGGGAGGAGGGTATCCAGTTCCAGAGACCAGAATGGGCAATGGCACAGAGGCAGAAAGGAATGGACACGCCCTGCTGGGCTGGGGCTTCCTTCCTTTTGGGGGCATTTACCCATGCAGTAAACCCCTGGTCAGTAGGATACTGAGGGCAAGTTAGGAGCACACGTGTGGCTTCTGGAAACAGCAGCCCTAGCTCTGTTTGGAAACTCAAAGCGGTGAGATGATGGGTGTTTCAGACTGAATGATGGTGGGATGGCAGCTGGCTGGTGGGAAAGATGGACTGGAGCAATATGGAGATGGCTCTTTCCTGCTTAGTGGAGGAATAACAGGTGATGCAGGTGATCTGGTGTAGACAGAAGATTGTTCTAAGAAGACCCAGAGGGGACAACTAAAGGATAATAAATTCAGGGAGGGGCTTGGGAGGAGGAGGAGGGTGGAAAGGAGCAGTTTCTGGGGTATCTCCACTTGGGTCTGCCCCTATTTCTCCTTCCCTCCACAGTACTCAGGATCCCTCAATTTCATTCTGGAGGTCCAGGGTCAGTGTTCAGGGGTGGCAGATCCAACAGAGGGCACTTTGCAACAGGCCTCTGAATGGCAGTGGAGTATTGGCAGATGATGCCCCAGTGAACACAGAAGTACCTTAGGTGTTGGTAGATGTCAAGGATCTCAGCTTTGGCACCCATGGCCCGTTAATGGCCGCTGCAGTGACTTCTCACTCACTGCCCTTAGTTTTTTTTGAAGTCTCACTCTTGCCTGCTCATGGCCACTGCAGCTTCACCCGGCTGGGCTCAGGCAATCCTTCTGCCTCAGTCTTCCAAGTAGCTGGAACTACAGTTGAGCGCCACCATACCTGGCTAATTTTTTGATTTATTGTCGAGAGAAGGTCTTGCCAAGTTGCCCAGACTGGACTTGAACCCCTGGGCTCAGGCAGTCCTCTCATTTCTGCCTTCCAAAGTGCTGGGATTACAGGCATGAGACACCATGCCCATCATCACTGCTCTTAATATGGCAGTAATGTTTTATAAAATGAAAGCTGTTTCACTGAGATTTATTCAGCGCTTTGCAACTTGATGTGGTGAAGGAATTCCTTATTCCTGTAACATCATCCCTGAATAAGCTGAGGAATTAGGGAGGATTCTGTGGAGTCAGGGAAGTGTCGCCTACAGGGAAAGCTTGACCTCTGCTCTCTCAGGACCTTACACTTTCTGGTACTTTGAGTATTCCTTGCCTCTTGGCCATAGCAAAGCCTGAGGACCCTGTGAAGTATACATCTTTGGTCTTTAGAGTGAGATATTTGGGTGGGTGTGTTAGAGGGTCAGGTGTCTATTCTTAGGAGCAGTGGTTGACACATGTGTCCAAGCAGAAGCCAAGCCCTGGCTGCTCAAACAGGAGACTGCAGGACGGCCAAGGCTCACTCACTTCTTTGGTTTATATGTGTTATGTTTATATATATATATATATTTTTTTTTTTTTTTTTTT